>NW_027108878.1:970031-972112 GCF_000696795.3 Halyomorpha halys | reverse complement strand
AGGTTAGGAATCCATATTTTCAACAAAAATTTAACTCATTTACATCAAAATGTTCCGCATTAGCTTTCCAAAGGTGGATAAATTGACTTTAGAAAGAATACTTGTGTTTTAAGTACATGTTTTCATTTCTCTTTGTGACAATTATCGAAAAGTAAATACTTTTTGGTATTTTGATTTTTTTTTTTTCCAGTAACATGAAAACTCTTGTATGGGCTTATTCGCACACTGTACCCTGACTTTTTCTGAAAGTTTAGTCGAGATTTGGCATTATAGTTTGAATATTTATAGTGATAGATCGATTAAATTTTGGGTTTTCAAAATCCAGAACTGTCTTCGGATATTTGAGAAGAATCTTATGTAGAATGAGAGTCCAAAATGAGTGGACTGTGGGAATGTTTAAATATTTTGAATTTTTTGAAACTTGAATTGTACTGATATTGGAATATTTTCTGTCCTTTTAGCAGTCTATCTATCTACTTTTTTTACACATATTTCTCTCAAACTAAATTAGATATTTGATCTTTATCCTCTTATTCATACCGGTTTTTCTTTTTTTTTAATAAGTACTAGTGCGATAAAAGTACTAATATTTTATTATTAGGTTCGTCGTGAGAAAAAAGTTTAGGAAAAGTTATATTGAGTACATTTTATTGAAAGTTGTAAGTCGTAATCAGGTAAACTTCAGAAAACTTTTTGAAATATGTTTCCGTTTAATTTGTGTAAAAATTTTACATATATTTGTTATATTTGTAAAAAAATTAATTAATTCCTAATTTATAGTTACTGTCATAAACGTTTTTGAATAATACTGCATTGTATACTGAATGATTGTATTGATCGCAGTATGTCCCTTATTCTTGATTTGGACACCTCTTTACAGATCGGACAGCCTAAGTAAAGCTGTAGTGTTAAGCGCCATTTGTCAAGGCATGAAGGACGGTCTTCGCCAGAGCCGATAAGGAAAGACAAACACCCATTTTACTTCCATTATGAGATAGCAGTTTACACCACGGGCATGCTCTCGATTCAGCCACATTTACGACGAAAAAGAGAAATGACATCCGGGGAGCATAAACGGAACTAATCACTGTCCCAGAACGCAGGAAAAATATTAACTATGTAGTACCTACTAGAGGAATCAGGTCTTAGTAAATAATACTTATATAAATATTTTGTTAACTGTTAATGATTTATATTTTTGTAGATCTTGAGGATCAGCCAATAAGACAATTATATCGAGGCTAAAAAAACTCTAATTTATGATTAATAATTATGTCAATTAAAACACCACTTAGTAAAACTATTACTTACAATTGGCTATTGTAGCGTGTTCTACATTACCGTAGAATAACTCTGTCACGTTATGTTGTTTTATATAAATCTAACATTATTTTAAAGAGCTTTTTATATTGTTTCATACAATTAATTTGTTCCTATAATAGAAAAAGGAAATGTTTGAACAGTTAAATCATCATTCCTCTTTCATGTCTAGACCTGGCCGTAACAATTTCCACGTTCTAAATGAGGTTTTTCTCAGGTTCTCCAGTTCGAGAAGTTGAGATCTCATCGCACTTCTTTATTGCTTTAAGGATTCGGTCTCAAGAGTTTTTTAAATTTTCAGTAGCACTGTCGATGAACGATTTTTTATAAGATGTGGTCATTTACATTTATACTCAGCTCTCTTAATTTCATAGAAAAAAATATGTATGCATATCCTTTATTCTCTGGAAAATCGGGAGATAAATGTGTTTGCTTATTTCACTCCAGTGTCACCGTTTCCTGAATTTAGGCGATTACATTTTTTTTTCCAACTCTAGCCTGCAGCACATTTGTTAATAGTTTTCACGACGTCGCAAACACAAATGTCTAATTACACCTATTCTCTCGTCGCAGATTACGTGGTACATGTTAGTATCTATTTTTTTCTTTATTTAAAATGGTACAACACACAAAATACTTTTAATTTCCATATAAGAATTTGAGGACTGGTATAAGCAAAGTTAAGAAAAAAAGGACACTGCTAATTTTCGGGTTATGCTCGTCTGTCGTTCCCCGTCCATTCTCGTTCTATTGATGGGCTA
>NW_027108878.1:966602-968091 GCF_000696795.3 Halyomorpha halys | reverse complement strand
AAGTGCTATGCAGCAATCATCACTCTAGACGTCAAGAACGCTTTTAACACAGCTAGATGAACCTGTATAATAGATGCCCTACGGACTATGGCGGTGCCAGCTTATCTTATGAGTTATTACGGAGTACTTCAAAGATATAGTTCTGTTTTACTTTTCAGACATTGGCCAAAGGAGGTGCAAGGTGAAGGTGGTGTCCCACAGGGCTCGGTATTAGGGCCTCTTCTGTGAAACGTCATGTACGACGCCATCTTCAAATTGACATTGCCGGAGGGAGCCACAGTTGTGGGATTCGCAGATGATGTCGCACTTGTAGTGGCGGCGAAGTACTTGGAAGAAGTTACCCTCATCGCTTACCAGGCTGTTGCTACGGTTCGAGGTTGGCTGTCTTCGGTAGGCCTACAACTTGCAGATTACAAGACTGAGGTTCTCCTAGTAACTAGCAGGAAGCAGACTGAGTCCTTCACTGTCACGGTTGGTAGGCACGAAATTCGTTCCCAGTCTAGCTTAAAATACCTAGGAGTCATAATAGATGCACGTCTCCCCTTTAATGTTCACGCGGAGTATATCAGCGCCAAATCTGCTAAAGTAGCATCCTTTTTGTCACGCCTTATGCCAAACGTCGGAGGTCCCAAAGAAAGTAGCCGAAGGCTTCTGGCTACTGTTGCCCCCTCCATTATGTTATATGCAGCCCCGATTTGGAAAGAAGCGATGGTTACCATATCATACAGGATACAGATCGTTTCCGTTTACCGGAGAGTTTGTTTAAGGACAGTTAGCGCTTTTCGAACTGTTTCCTACGAAGCGGTCTGTGTGATGCCACCTGTGGAACTCCTTGTTGAAGAAAGAAGCAGGCACTATGGACGACCCTTAAACTTTTCCAGAGAAGAAGAGTGAAAAATAACCATTGACCATTGGCAGCAGCGTTGGGAGGCTGCGGATTCCGGGAGGTGGACTCGCAGGTTAATACCTGATGTTGCCACGTGGTACGGTCGTCAGCATGGTGAGGTAGATTTTTACATAATCCAAATGTTGACCATCGGACATGGATGCTTTAGAGCCTACCAGTACCGCTTCAAACTGGACAACACCGCAGATTGCCCTAGATGTCAGACTGTCGAGGAAACCGCGGAGCACGTGTTTTTCACTTGCATTTGCTTTGCAGCAGAGAGAAATGAACTGGAGAGAGTGTGTGGAGGACGCATCACTCCAGAAAACGTGGTGAGCTATATGCTCCTCTCAGACCAGCATTGGAACGGAGTGAAGAGATTCACCACAGTCGTTCTCAAGAGGTTGAGAGAGGAAGAGAGGGCTAGAACACGTTAGTAGCAAGGAAACGTAAAAAACATGCGAAGTAAGCGTGGCGGCACTCAGCCATTTCCCTCCATGAAGTAATGCCTAGCGGCGGTCCAAGATTTCCACCGACCCTCGTAAAAAAAAAGTATATATTAATTTTTTAAACTCCATATTCCTATTCTATGTATGTTCTTTT
>NW_027108878.1:956413-965587 GCF_000696795.3 Halyomorpha halys | reverse complement strand
GGTTTTACTGAATAATAATTAAATATATAAGCTATTAAAATAAACAATATAGTTACATTTATAATATATTATTTACTTAATAATATGTTGAAAGCATACCTAGGTAGGGCAGTGATTCGGTTACCAAGCTTGTGAATTATTGGACCATTCTAAGAAGCTAAAGCTCAAACTGTTTTTTTTTTTTTTGTTTTTTTACGAAAAATGTAAGAAGTAGACTCTTTCACCGTTGTATCTTTAACATTGTATTTCTGTTTTTCTGGAACATCTTTAATTTATTACATTCTTACCTTTTAGTGTCGGTAAAGCGTCTACAAATTGAAGGCTTTATTAAGATTACGTTGTGAAATAAACTGAAACAGACTATTTATAGGTAATTTCATCTGGAATGTTGATAAGGTCTTTCAGGACATTGTGATAACCAGGTGGATGTTGACCCACGACCAATCCAATTCATAGAAGTAACCAAAAATCTCCGAGTCAACTCCAGGTAAACACCTACAATCCATGGATTGTATATCCACCAACTATTCTTGAACATGATGTTTTGATTCACTGGGTGAGAAGCTTGCTTAGGAATCTACCTCCAACTATGTTTCATAAAATTAATTTACCTAAATGATATCAATTTTAAAAAGAATCTCTTACCTACACATCTCCTTGACCTAGGTATAAATATAAAATTTGGTTATTCGATGACGTTTAAGTTACCGGATAGTATAAATATTTCTACAGGAGGTTTATTTCTGGAAGTAGGCACATCCCTTCAAACAGAGGGTACCTTGGCAGTCCAGCAAACTAACGTCATTCAACTAAAAAGGTATATTTTCCTTTTTTTTTTATTTACGTAATATTTATGTTTTTCTTGAGTAGGTTTTAAATCAAACTAATACCTTAGTTGATGTACCTTTTTTAGAATATTTATTCCAGTTTTTGTTTTTATTTACTTAATATTTAATTATTTATACCTCTTAGTAATATTTTATTGATGTATTTTGAATTGCACATTATATGATTATTTAAGGGAAAAATAAGATTGTATAGCTGTTTTGTGGTAGTAAGAGGCTTTGGGACTTTATAGGGATCTTTATAATGAACATATCGTCAAATGAATTGATTTTTTTGTCAGACGTGCCACTATTCAAGGAAAGCAGGGATACATTATCTTTATTTTTGCCAACAGGTTAAAATATGGTATGGTACGGTATGGGACATACATTTTATGAAATTATGTTGCTTTATTAATCGTTTATGCTGTAAGAGTTTTCTGTTGGAGTCTAGCCATAGAAGTGAAACAATGGTATGCGGTACCGATGCTGTAGAGTAAAGCTAAGCTAATCCTTTTGAAATGCAGTTGGAATAATTACTCTAGTGTTCATCTCATCGGCATTTCTGTTAGTTACTTTAAAACCTCTGAATAGAATAAATCAATTTCAAGAACGAAAATAATAAAAACCAGTCTAATATTTTCCAGCCTAATCTTCATTACAGTTGAGGTGTGATAGTTCATTGTCAAGGTGTATTCATGAGGCTGTCAACATAACAGCCGCTCCGTGTACTTTAAAAATTTACCGCCACACTTACTGCCATGACAGTAAATGTTTCATTCTGGCGGTTAGCATACAGTTTACACCATAGTAGTTGTGCCATTTGCAAAAATGGTAATAAAATATCACCGTGGGGCCATAAGCGCTCTATTATCCTGTTTTTTGCATCAATTTTGCATACACTATCATGCACTACGTGTGCATTTTTTTATTGTTTATAATTTTATTATCCAGAAAACGTTTTTTATATCCATCCTTCTATTTTCAATTCACTGGTGTTCCTCAAGGTAGTATCCTCGGTCCCATTCTCTACATCGTTTATACAGCTGACATCCCAACAACTCCTAACACTATCCTTACCACATATGCTGATGACACATGTGTGCTCACAGTTAATCCCTAACACCTTTGATTGCATCCCGAACTCTCCAGTCCCATTCACAACTCTTGAAGTATGGAGCCGAAATCGGAGAATAAAAATAAAGCCCAACAAATCCCATCAAATAACCTCTACTTTTCGTTGTAAACCTCACACAAGACTGAAAAGACAGGAGACTGCACGCAGATTCCGACTATTACAGCACTACTAGACAAACGGTCTAAACTTCCAACTCATTACAAAAGACTGATCTGTATGACAATAATAAGGCCCATCTGGACATACTTAGTTGAGCTTTGGGGCTCCACTAAAGCTTCGAATTCCTCTCGTATCCAATCCTCACAATCCAAAATCCTCCATGCTCCTCACTTTGTTACAAATAAAACCATCCATAAAGATCTTAACGTTCCTTATGTAACCGACCTAGCCCGAACCCGATATCATTCCTTCCATTATAAACTCCCTAACCTGGCAATCCTCCGAGGCGCCTGAAAAGAAGATGCCCTCGTGACCTTATATTGTAAAATGTTTTTAGAGTTCTACCAATGGGTAGTTTCTCTACATGCTGTATCATATCATTATGATCTTACTTCAAATTTGCTTGTGGTATTTTATATACAGTTGTAAATGTCAATAAATAAATAAATAAAAAAGAAAACGTTTTTTGTGGAATTAAATTAACACAACATATGATCTTGTCCAATTCATGTCTGAATTTGAAAAACGTTTATTAGTAAATTATTTACTGGTATTTGTGAGTCCCTTAAGACTATACAATTCGGAGCCACCAACTTCAGTCAGAGATGCGATAATTGGAATCACTTAGAATAATATTACAAATGGAATGTTGTTTTGTTAAATCTGTTGGAGCACACGCTATCAAAAGCTAAGGAATGTGTCTCATAAATTTGCAAGTCAGTGGATAATCAGTTGGATACGGGCTCAGCAAAAAGTTTACACCGGGCAAAGTTCTACTGTCTGTTTATACTGGCGTTACTGGGGGCTATTATTACCTCGTGTAAACTGCAAAATGAATTTATTGCGGATGTGTAAGCCATAATTATTTACTGATTTATATGTTGTTTTTACCCAGTAACGGAATTCTTATTATCATTATAATAATCGTGATTAGTTTATTTACATACAAATGTATTGATCGAGAAAAACATTTATTATCTCGACGTTTCTGATAACAGGCGATTAGTTTTCCTTGGAAATATTGCGAGCTAGTAGATGTTATTATTTGCTGAAGTTCAGTGTCATTGTTTGTAGAAAATGTATTTTGAATTATCAATAACATTAAACCATGGGCGTCTATCTCCCTAAAGTATTGGGGAGGACCGTACACTGCAGTATGCCAGTTGGCGTTATATAAATTGAATAATTCGTGTATAAATCTAGAAATCAATAAGAAAAAAAAAACAGAGTCCAAGAAATTAGATGTTTGTTGAACGTTTTACAAAAAGTAGCTTTATTTCGATTTTCTGAAACTACTACCTGCTCAGAGAAATTCTCATTACAATAAAATGTATATTGATTGGAGAAGTTTGTCGGGGGGTGCGGTTAAAAAGAACAACATAAATGAACAAAATCATATTTATTTATTTCATGCCATAAAATAAATAAATATGGTTTTGTTTATGTATGTTGTTCTTTGCTGACCGCACCCCCCGACAAACTTCTCCAATCATTAATCTACGGTCAACTATCTACACCTTAAAATATATATTGTTTGAATGATCATTGGGTCTCAATTAAAGTGTTTCAGAGAGTATCCACTTTTTTCTTTTTTTAGATTTATTGAGCACTTTTACATTTCTGAAAAGACGAACTCTGTCCCTTTCTGTTAAAATTACCCAAATCATTATTTATTAAACAACAAAAATTTATTTTTATTGAACTAAGTAACCTCTGAATCCATATACCTATACTTATTTTTATCTATTAACAATGCTAAAGAAAAAACTGAAGCATATTATCTTTTCTAGCTCAAATTGCAAGTATTCAGCTTCATAAGGATTAATGAATATCCCTTTGAAATAACACGTTGTAAAGAATATGACTGATATATAGTACTCATGAACCATTGTTGTAAGATCTGTGCCCTGTTTCATTATTAAGATAATAGTATTAGTTCATAAATACAGGTACACAAACTACGAGGTACTAGTAGCTAGTACTTATTTTTTTCATAATGAGGACAACTGTAAATGATATTATACATGCTTCAATTTAAATAAGTACTAGATAGGGAACTAGTGTCAAGTACAAAATAAAAGATTAATATTATTTTTTGTACTTTACTATGAAACAGGGCTCTCATTTATTTTTTGTTAGACCATGAGTTTATTATTTCTTTTCTGTTAACTTGTAAATAGCATTGATTCTAGATCGTGTTTGGTAAGATTTAATTCGACATGTTTCCAAATAAAAGCTGATTTAAAGTAATAATTTATAAATATAAACCTCCTAGGAGTTTTTAAAATTTTATTTTAAGAAATAAAGTTATTCCTCAACGTGGAGTGAAGCTAGTGACGCAAGTGCGAATAAACTTCAAACGGATTAACGCATCTATTTTAAATTTGGAAAGGAAAAATTATTAAAAGATATTTTTTTAGCTTAGAAATTTGACCTGCTCAAAATTAAAAATAGTATTTAAGCCTTAAAGTTTTGTTTTTTAGAAAGAATATTTTATTCAGATTCAGAGACTGTGAGATTTTTTAAACGTATTTTTAGAAGTAAAAAAACAAAATAACTTTATATAAGTAGCAATAAATACAAAAAAAATGTCACAGGGAAATATTGTTTTATCTTGTTCGTTTGGGTACTCTGATGTTAAGATAATTTACAATACATTATCGCTTTGTCACATTTTTACTTATATGAAAAGCCCTTTTTATATTTTAATAAGATAAAAAAAATGATAAGCCTTTATGACATTAAAAAAAAATTTTATTTTTATTTATCCTGATAATATGAAAAATTCACAAATTTCAAACGATTAAATTTAAAGTTTAATGTTTTAATTTTAGAAGACTCGGTAGAAAAATTAATATCTTGTGTAATAATTTTTGATAGCTTATGAATTATAAAAAAAAGAAATGAAGGCGAAGAAATTTAGTTAGTTATAGTAAATAAATTTTAATTAATAATAATAAAATATTGCAAGGAGAACTTTAACAAAAGAAATAAAACGAAATATTTATTTTATTTTTTGAAGTTTTTGTTAATAAAATTTTATGTTTAATCTTAAAAAAGTTGGTTTTTTACGTAACAATCCTTAAAATCTTTTGGATCATGTATTAACAATTAAATTAGGAGACGGTAGGAGCAAGTTTTCCAAAAAGACGTTAAATATAAAATATCCCAAGCAGAAATTAAGTAAAAAAAAAGCAAACGAAAAACGTTATTTATATTAATTTTTTTAATCAATAAAAGATGAAAAATTTGCAAACTTAAAGATTAATAGTATGGAGTTTAATTTTTAAACTAAAAAAAAAAAAATTGTAAAAACGTTGTTTTCTTTTTAAAAAAGTGATGGGAATTTTCGCTATAGCAAAGATAATTTTTGGATTTTTTTTTTTAAATAGTCGTTCTTGGAACCTGAAAAGAAATATATATCTGTGAGGTGATGACAAGGCTATAGGCCAACAAGCAATTAAGTCGGTGAGTTCAGGTGGAAAAAGTGACGTCAACCGTGTGAAACGTTTATTCTATTGGCCCTCTAATTCTTATTTATTGGAAGTTTTTCTCTTACTTTTGTAATTTTTATCAATTATAAACATTTAGGAATTGTTATTGAGGTAGTTCACTTTTTAGTTAAACGGTTTAGCCCTCCTAGATTTATTTTTGGACTTAACTCAACTGTTGAAAATTAAAAATTATTTTTATGCTCACCACCACTCTGGCATAAATCGAGTGAATTTTAATTAGAAACTATTCTGTTAGCATAATGCTACAATTCTATTATAATTTCTTAATTCAATAACTGTCATTGTTCAACGTATTTATTTCCTAATTATCTCCTACGTTCCTGCCTGATAAATTTTGCAAATGGCATAGCCTATATCCGATTTCGCCGATTTGTCTACTCCTCCATTTCGCCATAGATCATTATGTCATTTGTCCTGTTACAATGCAACGTTTAACTCTTTGTGTGTAAATTAGTGTATCTCTGATTTCTTCTGCGAATAAGCTGAAGCTTTCACGAAAAACTGTATAAAGGTCATAAACTGGCATTTAATATTCTTTTACATGCCCGAATTTATAAAGGACATTTTAATAATTTTAAATATCAGAAAATTATTAAATTGTTCATTATTATCTTAATACTTTTTTTTTTAATATTTAGACTTTTCTGTAATATTAACATACCGATGGATAAGCATCGTATATGCAAGACGGCTGTTTTAAAGCACAATTAACAATATATTTTAAAATAGGAATCCAGAATCTTATGTATTTCTAACTCTCTCATGTCTTTTTCCTAACTGAGTCATATTAAATTACAATAGTGAATTTTACTATCTCGTGTGTACTCTATTTTATCTAACTAATTTTTTCAATTGGCAGCTTCTTTCTTCTTTTTTTTAAAGAAAAAAAATACCATATCTATAGGATAATATTAATATATAAAAATTGAAGAAAATATAGAATTAAATATTCAGGCGTTTTACAAACTGCGTTTCAAATTAACAGGCAATTATTGTTTGAAATAACTTTTTTTTTTGTAATTCTTTATCTTATGCAATTACATTTTTCAAATAAGCACCAGAAACATAAGCATTTTTATACTGACGCTTTTCGTCATATTGTCTTTTTAATATCTTCAAACCTCTCCTATATCCATTTGTATTACTTATAATTGTATTTTACACATTAGACCCTGATAATGGAACTTAAAAGTAAGGCTTTTTGTTGTCATTTATTTAGAATTGTGTCAAATTCATTCCTTCCGAATATGTTGTCTTGTATAATTTTTTATCATTTTCAAAATTAAATTTCTTATCATTCAACTAATTAAGGTAATAAAACGTAGTCCCAAAGAAGTAGTCATAATGCCTATGTATTCATTGACGATAAGAGTTAATTTCTTCGTGTTCACGAATTGGATAATTCACAGTCAAAGAAACTTTTGACGTCTTTTTGTTTAATAATTGTTTGCCTAGTTAAGTTACATTCTTGTGACCGTCTATCTAATAAAACAAAATAGAAACAATTATCTCCATTTGTACCTAGAAGTCATTGTTATGACAAAAGAGCGGATGTTTAAAAAAAAGAAGTGTGAACTAATTGTTTAAAAATTGTTTGTATATTTGGGTGTATTCGTTTGACAATAAAAGCCAAATGTTTAGTAAAAAAGTGTGTGGAGACATAATTATGTAAATAAAATTGGGGGAAAAGAGAGAGAAAAAAAAAACAGTGACAAAATGTGAAAATTGATGTTAATATTTTAAACATTATATTGTATTTTAGGTGAGCTATAAATAATATAATTTTAAAATTTACTGGTTATTTCTATCTTCATTGTCACTAAAGATGAGTTTATAACAGGTTATGTTGATGTATGTATAGCTGCCTAATATTTAAAATAGTCAATAGCGAAGTGTTATCAACATTGCTTTTTCTAAAAAAAATGTTAATAATATTTAATATCGTTCAAAATAATTTGTTAAGGATTTTTGTTCACTAACGTTCGCTATTGACTTGTTGACATTAAAATGTAAACAAAAAATGATATCAGCATTTCTTATTTGGATCTACTGTGTTAAGCTTTGGGATTACATCAATCCATCGAATTCCTATTGTAGTCAAAAAAATTCCGAAATTCTTCATAACTTAGAATCCACAAATAAACTCAACAATAAATAAACAAATAAGCTCCTTACTTTTTCACAAATAAAATCATGCAGAAAGGGCATTATTGATCGGTATGTAACCGATCGATCCAGAACCAGAAATCAATACTTCCATAATAAACTCCTTAACCATCCAAACCCACTACTGTCAATTCTTTCTTAATCTTCTGTTCCTCATAATCCTCCAAGAAACGGAAAAAGAAGCCTCGAGGCCTACTAATGTAGAGGGGTTATTGGATTGGTACCAATGAGTAATTTTTTTTATCAAATCCTTCATGTCATTATAGCTTATTACATTTATTTGTGCTCTAAGCTTAAATAAAGTTGTAAATTTTAAGAAATAAAGATAAAATAAACATTTTTCTGATAACTTTTCGGTGTAAACGTACCTTAATACAGATTTCGCTATGTACTTTTGCATTGTGTCAACGATTTTTCAAGGGGAAGGAGGAGGAGGGGAGAAAACACTTAATATCCTTTTCATAAGCTTAAGAACACGTTTTACGGGGTTTCGGAGATGTATGTTAAACAAATACCTTCCCACAGCTTTATTTGGCCCACCTCCAGCGTCCCTCTTTGACTCGTGAGCTGAAATTCGGTAGGTAGGGTCTTTATCTATATAGTGATAGCATAAAATTGGAAAGTAAAACTTTAGTCGAATTTTTTGAACCAAAAATCGAGTTAACAGCTTGAACATTTTTATGTGAATTGAGTTTGTTCCTTTTGGGGGTGTTAAATATTTTCTATTTTCTAAATTGGGTTAGAATGTTGAAAATTGGCACATGAATTGGTTTCGTATTACATATATTCTTTTTACAAGTTTTAACTGTTTTTCAAATGAAAATTAGTGAGAAATAAATACTTTGTGACAGGGCTCAGCTGCCCATGCTCTTTTTATAGTTTACATTGCATTGAATAATTATATACTTTATCCCTCTGTAGTTCAACCCTCCATTCCCTTGTTTTTAATTAGCACAATAACCAATCATGTTGGCAGTTTTGAAGATTTATTTAATTGACAAATGAGGATCCTTTAAATGTTCTGATGCATGTTATTATCACATAGCAGACTAGCAATCTTACTTATTTTTCAAATAGTCATTTAAACGAACTACGGTATTGATTATTTGTATGTTCTCGGAGATAGTGATCGTGAATATTTCATCTCCAGAGTCCAAATAACTCTAATTCTCACCTTCATAACGAACTACAGTTAGAAACTGTACAACAGCACATCACACGGAGACACATTAAATTCTTCGACAGTCTCCCTGCTTCCTTCAATCCAGTATTCCAGTCTATCACCCCATCCCCCCTTCCTGCGAGGTGGCAGGGCAGGAAAGGTCCCAAAAACCCTATTAACATCACCTCATAGCTCTATCTTCTGATGCAC
>NW_027108878.1:940760-956208 GCF_000696795.3 Halyomorpha halys | reverse complement strand
ATACCAAAGGTAGTAAAAGGTAAGACACAACACGAATTACTTCTCTTTCTTACACAGTAATTCACTACTAATTCACATTTTATTTCTGTTTTAGAGGGTTCGGGAAAAAAAAAAAAAAAATTCTCACCAAATGATGCGCGCACGTCGGTGTGTTTGAGAACAGCATAGCTTAAAAATGAAAACATGTTAATCCTTCACCAAAGGAAGTTTTCAACTTAAACTCGGTGTATAACTGTACGATGAAATGATCTTCAACATAAGCTGTGTTGTTATTATGTTTCTACGGCGTTATGACAATAGTCATGACCAGGGATAGGATTTTTATGTGCTAAAAAATCCGAAATATGTACATAAATATGTGCTAATAAATTTTCAAATATTTTTTAAAAAATACGTATATAATATGTATTTATAAATTTTGTATTATTAACCATATAAATTACTAATTAATTAGTAATTTTATAACTTAAAAAAAGGTACATAAATATGTATTTATTACATATTACATATGTATACTAAATATGTACAAAAAAATGTACTTAGAGATGATTAATAATTACTCAGAATGAATTATGAACAAATTATAAATGGAAATAAAGAATAATACTTGTCGTGTGATGCCTTGCTAGATTTTTAATTATGCGATACCTTACCAGATTTTGTATTTAGGTAATTTTACAACAACACTAGAAATACGGACATTTTTTTTTTACTTAATCTATAAACGGAAATATATTAAAGAAAGGTACTTCTTGAATAATAAAAAAAATTGTATTTTTGAAACCAGAATGGATTAATTTCAGCGCATAGACAAGTGGTAATTGAAAGATATATGATGTCTGCACCTTACATCTTTAAACTATATTATTTAGAATAATTATGATATATCATTTTTTAATTAAATCAGATCTCTATTCTGTACCCATTATTCTATGGCAATTATCTTGCGGCCAGCTATATTATTATTTTTGCAATTTATTTATTTATATAAATTTTATTATGAACTTGAAATAAAAATTATCTTTTTAAATGAGAGCTCAACAACATATTAATGATACGTTGTGGAAATAATATAATAGCGAACCAATGAGCTAAAATGGAATACTGTAAGACAGATATCTGTTCATTATAATGTATAAATAATGGTTTGTACATACCACTATTATCTGTTCAGTTTCACTTCACTTATCGAACCGTTTTAATGTATCGGTTTTACGATTGTTATCACAAACAATGTGTTATCTGCAACAGTTATAAACAAACAGTGCCAGAGACAGAACAGTAAGGCTGAGTCAGCGAGTGGCCGCTAGATATATGGGTCAGAACATGCTGTGTTATTTGCATCTTAGCCTTGGATCTAGGATAGGCGGGGAATCCTTCCTTGTGGTGGTTTCCCAACCGGGCTGGGGTCTTTATCAAGAAGGCTAGGGGTAGAAGAATGTCGTACTGGATCAGCCTTTATTGAAAGTGGTATGATGAGAACATTTTACACAATAGACATGGAAGGTCTAAAATGTCTTGTCAGTATCAAGGATATACAGGTTCAACCAAAGAAGGAGACGTGAGTTCATTTGTTGATAAGACAGGTCCTAGATGTTCGGAGGGTTTTTAAATATCTCTAGAATCGTAATAGCTCTAGTGGGGAACGCATTATCTAATCTATGTCAGCATAAAAGATCACGCACAAACGTTTATCAATAAAATTTCTAAAGGATAATATTTGTCAACATAATCATAGTCAAAACGAAAACATTTTCTAGCCCATAACATCGAATAATGGAATAAATTATGAGGGACGAATATTCCGATATATTTTCCGTCCAAGAAGGACTCTAAAATAAAAAAAAAACTATTTTTTTTCAAGCCTAGTTAACATTAAGAGTAACTAGTTTACCCTTGCGAGAACTCTCACATTAGATATTTTTCCTATCTCTCTTAAATCCATTCAAAAGATAAGTGATATCTTGCATTCAGAGCCTGCTTGAAGCACTCTAATTTGTTCAAAGTAAACAGTGTCGGCTTACCTTGACCCTCAAATGCCACAAGAAAATCGAAGGAATTACAATCTTGCTCATTCGTATAAATGATAAAATATTATAAAGAGAATATAGAAAATCTGTTAACAGACGCAATTGTTAAAGCTGCATACTTTATATTGACCATCTTTAATTAAGAGCAAACATAATAAGTAATTACATTGCCCCCCTGGAATATATTACTTCAGTTTTATAATTATGATTCAGCTATCCGTAATGTTATATTAACCCTGCATTGTACCCGCTGAGAACTTATAGCTAGACTATATATGAAGGGGTGTTCTAGGCGGGCCACAAATTTTCGGTATGAACTCACGGGCCTGAATTATTTGAGACTTGAAAATTGCAGGTCTGCTGTGCCATTCGCTAAATAAAAAAGTTACATTTTAAGAAGAGGAGAGACTAAATACATTATTTCCATGTTTTTAACTCAATAATTTTAGAAAATTACAATGTGATTTGCGCAATAAAATTTATGAGTTAATTAAGTCTTGAGCTAAAACTATTGTTATATGAATATGTAACAGACGGACAGACTAAACACATTTAATACAATAATTTTGAAGAAATTGAACTCGACTTGATTAAAAAAATCTGAATAGTTAATGCCATCAAAATAAAAATCGGCTGAGCTGTTCGCTCAATTTTTGCGTATGTTTTCCATGGCAACCATGGCGCAGTGGAATTTAAACTTAGAATGAAATTTGACCTAGGCCTGATTTGTGAGTTAATTACAAAACTGTTCACTTTTGGGAATTTGAACACAGGGTCTTGTTTACGTTCCGGGGGAACGTACCCAGGATTGATTTCAGTATTGAAATCTTTAAAAACCAATTTTTATAGTCTTGATCCATCGACTTGTTACCTCCTACTGCCTGCAATTTGAATCCTCTCTTTTTTTACTTTAATTTACTTAAAGAATATTCTACTATGTCGTCGACAGAATCACAAGTTTGGAACGTTGGTCTGACAAACTTGGCTCTGAAGCAACCATCCTCTGTTAGCAGTTGAGTGAGATATTAATCCAGCTCGCCGTGATTCCGGGATATACATCGTGAATCTTAGGGTGGGTCCATCTTCCAGAAGATGAGGCATTCCTAGATTCTCTCCCATCTTTCAGGAATCTAAATTCTCTCTTCTTTTGCTAGTATAGCTCTATTGCTCTATGAATTGCTAGTAAGCATTCAGCTCTTCTCGTTTCCTTCGTAACATCCATTTGCGTTAATTTGGCAAAAATCTATCAGAGGCATATCTGCGATGACGCACCGCAGCAGCGAATGGTAAAGTGCGAAAGGCCGAGCAACACCGATATATTTTGATTTTCTTATTCATGATTAAAATAAATATTACTTTTGGAATAAAATATCAAATATTATTTCGCACTTCCTTTATGTTATATGATATACTATTTTCACATTTTTTTGAGAATTTAACGGTTCAGGGTTATGCCCTATGTTGAGGAAAATGTTCCCATCCATTCATGTTTTTTTTTAGCATATCCAAAGGCAAGCATTCTACCTCAACTAATTGTCATTTAACACTGATTCATTAGAAATCAATTACACTCCGAATATTTTCTTCATTTTAGAATGTCATAATGCATTCTAAAACATGACAAAATTATTATCAAAATTAAATGAAAATATGGTTGAAAGCTAACCTGACCTTTTTAACTTCAAAATATTTTATGAAAATAGAACGTATTAATAAAAAGGTAAATTAGTAAAGTGGAAATATTTATTTTAAAAATTTTAGAAGTGTACCAATTTTTTAATATATAAATATATTAGTTATCGGTTTCTAGTACGATTTGTTGAATCCAACTGCATTATCAATGTGCTAGTTATCATTTTTATGATGATAAGTAAATCTGATTCCTAGGCTAAGAGGTTATAAATTAAAGATCCCTTATGCACTGGTTTTGATTTTTAATTACTAATATATTCAAATATCTGCTATAAATAAAAATTACACACACATGTATGTATATATAGTGGCTCTTGAGGATTAGTAAATAAAACAACTTTATTTAGGTGACGTTTCGCAACATTATTCTTTGCATTGTCATTCTGGCACAAAGCTGGATTTTGTTGGATCACAAAATGGAACACACTATAATAGACAATTGGCATGACCATGCAAACAATAAAGTTAAGAAACGTCGCCTAAATAAAGCTGTATTATTAATTGATCCTCAAGACCCACAAAAAAATATATACATACAATAGTCAAGATAACAGTTATGAATACTTACATATATAGAATCTTCCGGATTGTGGATATATATGTCCAGAATCCGGAAGAGTTCCCCCCAAGGTACAACACTACAATTTTGCATACATTAGAGGACATATGTAGATTTGATTGATGATTCTTAACCCCGCCTTCTTTGAGATTAGAAACGAGACCTAGATTCTCCTAATGACCCTTTCATGGCCACCCACAAAGGATGAGCAGGGTCTGTTTCCTTGGATATTCTCTGTCCTGGCACATTCCAAGAACACTTTGTAGTATACTGTCTACATCCGTTTGACCAATTTAGCCTTAGTTTTAGAAAATCGGCAAGGAATCTTTTTTTTTAAGCAGTTGTCTAGGGAAGTTTCTCACCTTTTTCAGTTACCGTATCCATTTCAAATAAATAGTTATACGGTCAATATAATTCTATTAATGTCGTTACAAAAACATTTAGTTAGCTCTTCTCACATTTATAATGATTATTTTTGATCCGTTACTGGCCAGAAATAGTTTAAAACAAAACAATTCATTTTATTTTGGTCTGCATTCTAATATTTCAGCCATCAGATATACCACATGTACACCATTGGTACGAAACATATTTGAAAGAACTTTACACAGCTAAGTAAATTGCTGAATACGATATTTTTTGGGAAAAAAGTTCGATGGTTAATTAGACAGAATTATACTCATAAGCATACTCAGCAAGGGATTCTATTGTAACTAGTTTTTGATTTAAATATATAGATATTAGATTTATAAGAAAAGTGGGCCGTTTCCCATAAGGAGTCGATAGAAATATGGAATACAGGCACACAATTTTTTAATAAATTCTATTTCTTAAACCTTACCCACCTTAGAATCGCGGTTCGCTAGAAATGACTATATCAATCAGTTTGATTCTGAAGGATAAGATAAAAATATTACTGATTCTATGAAATGATCATATATTCACAAAATATATAAACCCAAGTAAGCTTCAATTAATGAAGACTAATGATTTTATTCCCATTTGACTGCAGGTGTTTTTAGATTGGTCATAATAATCTCAACAAACTATTGAAATGAGACTATAACAGTCTGGTACATTTGTAATAATAATAAAGATACGACTTGTTGAACTTTTAAATTATATTTTTGGAAATGAGGAATTTTTATAGGTTCTATTAGATTTTTTTTGTTCCCGTATGAAGCATGCCTTCACCTTAATGCCAGGCACTCTTCACTTTTGGTTCTTTTGTTTAAGTTACAGGTGGTGTAGGGGGTGGCCGAAATGAAACATTTATGATTAGATAGGTTAATAAATTTTGAAATTGTAGATCTAATGAGGTGGTTGATGATGATGTGGATGTTAACTATTGTTAGGTGGACTAGCTTCCCTTCTTCCCTCAGCATTGATATACCTCTCCCTCCTCTGCTTCTGGGAACAACTCTAGGAGTTCTACTCACTCATGGTAGATTTTGCTGATGAGAGAAGAAAATGTGCATTGCTTCTGGGAGAGGACAAGATGGATCTCTCTCATCCGAGTTACTTCTCCTCACCACAAAGAGCGCTGGAGGAGGTGAAATTTGACTGTTGGCCACATGGGCGCTAGTATAGCATACATTATAGCAGCTCCTCAAATTCCACCTTTTGGTTGCTGAAGGTTACCCGGAACAGTTTCTTCAATTTATGACGTCAAATCATAATGATAATATATAATTAAATGTTTAATTTTTACTAAATTCAACAATGGATATGAAACTTTAAATTGTGTTTATTTAATCTATATTGCTTTATATAGAAAAGCATTACCATGTCTGTTTATTAAAACATTTTGATTGAAAAACCTATTCCTGGAACATACGACATTACTTAATACGTCTACTTTTCCAATTTATTTCCTAAATTTTGTTTTTCCTTGAACTTTGTGATGATCTAAAGTGGCAAGAAAAATATTTTAAAATAATTTTCGACTTTTGGTTAGTTTATATTTCACTAGAACAATTGAAGCGTAGGATAATTTGTTGAAGATTCTTCATTTAGATGTTTCTCCGATGTTTCACTTACGAATCAATAATATTTTTCCTTTTTTAGTTTCTGTAAGTGTCAAAATGCGCAAAATGTTATGATTAAATATTTTTCTAAATATTATGAGTGTGTCTTGAATGTCTGGAGTACTTTAACTTTTATTTTTTAAATTTATGATTTTTACGAATCTTACATCAAAAATTGCCTGACTGAATACAATCCGTTTCGCTCAGTTTGATCTCACGGGTTAGATCAAAAGGAGCGTTCCCAGATGACAAATTTACCCTTCATTTGAATTATCGGACAGGCCTTCACTAAGGTCTAGATAAGCGAAATTAATGAAGAGCTAGGAGATAGTGTTTCATCGTAATGCATGCGAAGGTTTTTCCTCGGAATCCATTCAGTATAGATGCAGAATAGTTGCGCAGAGTTGCCTATGTTTAAAAATTGCAATAGGTGAGTGACCTTAATGCTAAGAATTATATGGCTGTCAGTAAATATTATATTAAGTATTGATGAAACTAGCTTTTTCATTAATAATCTCAATGTTTTACTCTGTTATTATTGTTGCTTAGTTATTTATTTATTAAGATACATCATTCTATAATACGATGAGAAAAATAAGATGAAATGAGAGATTTGTTTAGTGAATAAATTTTTCCTCATATTAATTTATTGGAAATTCTTTTCTCAAAGTTTTTAACAAACCATGTCAATTTTTTCAGGGGGAAATTTCGGTCTCTTCCTTCTGTTACCAAGCTTCTTACCAATCTAATGCAATCTTATACTACAATTTAATGTTAATATTGGTCAGAAAATGATTATAAATAATCATTGAAAAAAATTTCAATTAGGTAAAACGCATTTTACTGTTAATGGGGATATACCTGTCCGATGGCGTTTTCATTTGTACGTTGATTGGTTTCTGAGCTCAATTATTTTTCATTAATGATCGCACTTGGTCCGGGTTCTTTAGTATCAACAGCACGTTTTCTAATCACTTCCGATCCCAGTCAAAAGTCAAGGATCATCTCTTTTTTTAATAAAAGAAAGATTTATTTTATTTATTTTTTTTTTCGGTCAAGACTCCCAAAAAAGTCAACGCTCCGAGCCGGATTCGAACCGGCACCGCCAGCAATCTCAAATTGGTAAAACTGGGCTTAAACAACTGAGCTACGGGCGGTCCTAAAAGAAAGATGAATATTTAATAAATTTTATAAAAGTACATAGAATAATACAATTTGAAAGGAATTGTAGGAATATAAAATTTGGTGAAGTTGAATGTTCATACACAACTATTGTGGTGCAGTCTAATGGATCCCAAATACTTTTTATTTATTTATTCATTTCAAAATTAACTCATGTCTTTAACCTTGTAATAAATCGACTTTAATTGTTTTTACGCTTAAATGTTTTTGTAAATTAATAATTAATATTAATGAAAATATTTTATGGACACGAGAGATAAACTTATATGGAAGAAATGTTCTAATAAATGATTATAAAATCAAATTGGAATTGAAAAATCTGACATAAAAATAAAAATATTGTTTAAATGTTCGAGGTATATGTTTGGTCGAGGTGCTTTTCGTAAATGAAAATATACCAACCTCCCTCCCAAAAATTAAAAAAAACCAAAAAAAAAAACCTAATCACTGATTCGATATTAATAATAGACGGAGGACCATAAAATAAAAAAAAAAACAACCAAACTGATACTGAAAATAAAATAATTAACTCTCTAATATTATGCAAAGGATAGAAAACAAAACACTGGACATTTGATACTATAATAAAAGAAAGTCACTCACAGAAGATGAATGAATAAAAGCTCCACGATAATCACATATCGAATAAAGAGTAGACAAATCTTCTATTATGGCCGCCGTCGTCCAAACCGTGAAGTGCTTGTCACAATTTGGTGAGTGATGGCCGCACACAATATTCAACCCAAAGACTCGGATGCTAAACAGTGGCAGTGAGCCAGTGGGTGGCTGAATCCCTGCCTGGTGAATGAAAGCACTATAAACCAACACAAATCTGGTACCTCATAAAATTAGCAGTAGACTCCTAAAACAATGGCGGAGGGCCGGTGAAGAAGCGAGTCTTCACTTGATTGGTGAAGGTTTACAAATAACCACATGTGCAATACCTCAAAAAAATGGAACAGACTGCCTAGGAGTCCCCATCAACTTGTCTCAATGTTCAATATTTCCTCATTCTGAACGAGGTCTTCATAAACCACTGACCCTTTTGTATATAGAAACCCTGTCTCAATGAACATCACAGTGTTTAACCAACTAACTGTTTTAATTACATAAAAACAAAAGACAAAAAAACATATAATTGAAAAGTCAACTAGAAAGGTTATTGAAAAATAAAAAAAAGATTAAAAATAAATCTCTCTTTGGGCTTTAACAGTATGAAAATATTGAATCTGTTAAATACCTTCTCCTTCTGAAGCTGGGGACGAGATAGGACAATAATGTTACAGAATCCTAGTTAGTACGATCAAAACTGAACTATAGCGTATTATATATTCCTCAACATGTAAAATTATCATTAAAATATTTGATTATGTTGAGTATGTGACATTAAGGTAATCGACTAGGACAGTTAGAAGAAACCCACGATGTGGTTTATTCAGTGGACGTCTTATACTTAATTATACACCGAAAATTTTGTGTGAAAGCGGCTAAAATTTGAAAATGGCGTGAATCACAGAAATTCCACTAAAACTGATTATTTTAAACAGTGAAAAAATATATGTACACTGCTCACAGCCTAAAACGGGTAAGTATTACACCTAAAAATACTGATGCCTTATTAAAAAATTAATGTTAATGATGATAAGTAATTTAAAAATTAACTAATAACTCTTTATTATAAAAGTTTTTAGTAATCACCGTGTAAATTTTTATTTTACATTCACCATCTTATATTTTATATTTATTTTAATTTGTTATATTAAAAAAAAATGTTTAATTAATTTTAAGTTTTATGTTCGGTAACAGTTGTATAATTTGTGAAATGGGGGTTGGTTCGCCGTTGTACAAACTAAAAATTATTTATAATTAATAAAGTATACTAAAATTAGGAATTTATTATTTCTTGTTCAGAAATGATATCTCAGCTTTCATCCATTGGTAATTGAATACAGAAAAAGAACTTATGAAAAAACGAATACATCATATTTACTATATTTACTTCTTAATTATCTCTGATTCTAATTACGTAAACTTAGGCATTATTATGGTGCTTACCGAATCAAGGAATTTATAGTAATAATAAATTAGAAAGTTTACAGCTGTTTTACTATAGGGAAGTTAAGAAAAAAAAGTGTACTAGCCACAATTTCTGCAAATTTTAATTCAATTTAATTACCCGCCATGATTCATCTAAATCTCTAATAGGGTGGGGTTATAGAAATAACTTGTTTACATAGAAAACTGATAAACTACTACCGCTTTCAAAAAACATGTGTGTTTCGGCCCCGCTAGTGACAGTGCGGAAGCATTTTTTTTTTATGCACGTATAAAGTGTATCCTTGTCAACGCTTTCTAAATTTGCGATCACAACATCCTACGTTGTAAGCCTAGTTCAATAAGAGGTAGTTTTGTTTCTGAATTTTAGTGGAAATGAAAGAAGTCAGGGTTTTACAAATGATGAACTGGTTTATTCATGGTTACTGGTTTAGGACTTGTTATGGGATTGGAATATATTGGAAGCAATTGATGGATTTCAGTTAAAATTAAAAATGGTTTGCATCCATTTGTAAAAATAAACATACGTTCAAAAATAATACACAATTGATATTTTAATACTTTGTTTGTTTATATTTCTGTTTTAAACAATGGTAAAATATACTTAACTTTTTTGTAATCTATGTCAAAACATCTTAGATAAAAATTATTAAAATTTTGTGGATTGATACTTGAAGAGCTTCTCTAAAAACTTTCTTTTATATTTTAATAGTTTTTATTGAAGAATAATTACTCAAACTGCTACAATTAAGGGCAATAAAAAAAGTTAAAAAAATAAAATAAATTGGAACAATCTATAATAAAAACAAAAAATGTACAAAATAATTTACACACGCGAAAAAGAAAATGATATTTGAGGTGATGATTTAGTTTAAACAGAAAATTATGTTTTAACTTTGAAATTTAGAATTTCCCTTGTAAAAAGTTACTTTCTGATCTAATCTGACTGGTGCTAACAATAAATCATTTCTGAATTCGTAATGAAGGATTTTATGTGCCATAATTGAAAATATATCAAAGGTAAATTTTTTTTGGAAGAAGATAATTGACTGTATAAAGTAGATTGCAGGAAGATGTTCCTGGCCCTAGTGGCGGTCAATAAAGGTATCAAAATAGTAAAAGAAAACTATTTATTGTTAACCAACTGTCAGATCGAAACACAGAGAACTGAAAACACTGAACACAGTCGTTCGCTGTGTTTCAATCTAAAGCCTTGCAAAGTGGGCCGAAACTTTAACAATAAATAGTTTTCTTTTACTATTTTGATACCTTTTTTGGCCCCCACTTGGACTATCTTCCTACAACTAAGATTTTTTTCCTAATCACATTAAAAAATGTTTTTATGCTTTTCGGGTTAGCTCTTCAAATACTCTACTATTATTTATATATAATAATTGTATATACTTCATAAAAGAATATTTTTTTTTTTACAGGATTTAACGGTTCTTTCTGCGGAAAATTTAAGGTATGTGTCAATTTTTTTTAAATGCTATTATTCGGAATATATATTTTCAATTTAGTAATTGACTTTCTCCTATACAGAAGACTATTTTGTTTTTAATAATTTTTATTTATTGATTGATATTACAATCTGCCACACAGTTTCGGGAAATATGTAATAGTGCTGAATGATCATATTCATACTAAAATCAAATAAAATAAGAATAAAAATAATTAAATAAATGAAAAAAAAATCTCTCTTAAAATGTATACAAACAGATTAAAAGGTAAACAAAATGAACATCATCAAACTATGTGTATGAAACAATAAATTAATAAAATAGCATAATGATAAGTAATATAATCTCTAGTCACATTTACACTCTTAAATACAATATTTACACAGACAGAAGATTAACGTGGAATCTACATTCTAGACATACGAGACAAGAACTTAGTCGACGATTTGAACAATTATATGGAGTGCTAAGTAGAAAACAAATCACTGTAATACAAAACAATAACAAAACCTCTTTCAACTTATAAACTAGAACTGTGAGGGACAGCTAAAAACTCCAACATCAAACGCGTTCAATCCTTTCAGTCCAAAGTCTTACCAACTATAGTCAGTGCTCTTTACTATGTAACCAACGATACCATGCATCATGTCCTTAATCTCCCATTTGTATCATATCTTATAAAATCCAAATTCAAATACATGAGAAATTTGCTCATCATTCTAATACCTTAGTTCAATCCTTATTAGCATACCCATCCCTACAATCCTTCCCGAAGCCTGAAACGGCATTGGCCCAGAGACCTTTTATAAATAATTATATTGGAGTTCTGGTAATGGCCAGATTTTCCCCTCAAGTCCTTGGGGGTCAACCCAGCCTCATAAATTGGGTACCCGTACTGGAGTAAAAATCTGGCGGTCGAGCGCGATTCTGACCAAATCACCTCCTGGCTCAACCGTTGGTCTAGTAATTGTACTTCCTTACAAAGTACTACATCCTTAACTCTTCATGGGTTGTAGCGGTACAGATTTTAATTTAATTTTTTTAATTAATACAATACTAATATAATAAATTTGTAATAATATGATAAATTAATATGTTATTTGCCTACTATGAGATAACTCGCAGTTTGAATACCTGTTTCGGGTGACCATTATGAATTATCTCATAATTTTTTTTTTGCAATATAGTCCAATAAAATAAAATATACTGAAATAAAGAAAATTTGGGTTTTTTCTTTAAACTTACCCTGCCAAGTACATTTCCAGGCATTGCATAGGAAACTCGTGTGGTGTTGCAATGTTATCAATGGGTACCAATTTACCGAGCATGCGAATTATTCATTTTAGGCAGAGTTGGTAACATATACAGATAACGCATAACATACCATTTTGCTGGATAGTTCAAAACCTTACATTATTAAATTCGATAAAATGAATTCAATTTTCTATGCGGCGCATAGTTTCCAAGGTATGCACAAATAACTCATAAAAGGGACATCCAAGCTTCCAAATTGCGGCGACTGAAATCTACGAAAATTATGGGGACAATCTCTTGAGCATTCTCAAAACTTTTGAAACTGCACGTTTCAAAGGAAAAAATAATCTAATTTGCTAACTGGATTAATATTTGTACCTCTTATATGAAATTTTTATATATTTTAAAATAAGGCAAATTATCAACTAACTGTTAAAACCAGCCGATTACTTGTAGCTGGTAGTTAACGTGTGTAATATATTAATAATTATTTTTAATACGATAGCTTTTAATTAAATTTAAAACAAAAAAAAAGGTTAAATTGTAAGCATTACAACTACCATCCTTTTTTCATATTGAAAATTTTTAAGCAATTATGGATGATTTAATTTTTTTTTAATTTATGCTAAATGCTATTATTTCCGCATTGCCTACAGATACTAATTAAATTAAGTGATTGTCTCTTAATTCAAAAATGTTACTCAAACATTTGTAAGGTAAACCAACCAAAGTGTAAGAGGAGATCTGAAAGTGGAGACGACTGCGGAAGTCTTTTTACCCCCTCACGTGAAATAATCGAACCTAAGTGCCCTACTTTCCTCCGGCCAACCTACCCCTATCAAGGCCCTTCTACTGTTGCCCCCTGGAGGGTTTGAACAGGCACGCAAAGCACAACACCGGAACTGTCAAAGTGGCCAAATTTGATATCTGTAGAGGATCGAAACTATGACTTTGGAAAGCTTGTAAAAATAAATTTTATCAAAATTAATAATTTAAAAAAAGAGGATATCGATTTTAATGTAACTTATGCTTATTCTAAGGGTCAAATATGAACCCTTTTTTCGATGTTACTCACCTCCACTTAAGGTTTTCCCTACAAGTTCTGCTATTAGCTGAATTAATATCAAGTAGGGGTAAAGACTTTATTTGGACAAAACCTTTTCTATTATGTATAATATAATTCTAGAGAGATTAGAATCATCAAATATGTTACTTCTTGTTAATGAGGGCTTATACACTAACAATTAGTACGGGATTTATAAGGAGTAGTATCAATTTACTGTTTAGAAAAACATTTGCTTATAATATTAATTTAAAAACCTGGATTTAGAATGTCTGTTAATCCATTTAGTAACAACCTCCTAGAATTTACTGCTGTTTTGAAAATGATATCCTGTTTTGAATACCTAGCGATTCGAAAGGGTGATTCACAGATGAGAATTTAATTTATTTCCCTGGCATCGACCTGGAATTTCGTAATAATCGGTTTCATAATACCGTAAACTGCCGATAGTATACCACCGGTACCTGTCCAGGTCGAATTACAAATATGCAAGAGTGTTTTTCACGAAAATAGCAGATGCTATATGCGACAGCTATCCTTGTGCTGCTTGGAAGGGCGTTATCTCCTACAGGGGCCAAACAATCCCTGTCTACACACAAACAGCTGATAACCCAGATAGCGGATCAGCATAAACACACTAGCTATGAGCACAAACACTCAACTTCACTGGCCCAGACCGTTTTCTCGTGATCCATCCATTTTATAATACCTTTTTAGATTAGTTTGGCTAATATGTAGTGGGAAAACCTAATAAAGATCATAGTTATTATCATATTAGTCAGAAAAGTGTTATCCTTTCTGATAGTTCTGAAAATGTGGGCTTGGGAACGATAACTGTGAAAGGTTTTAGAGACCAGTACATAAAAACAACCGATTAAGGAACTTGATTTACTTCATAGCAATATTAAATATGGGAGCACTGCCATAGCTCAGTAGTAAGGCACTGTGCTACTAACTCGAAAGACCCGTATTCGAATCTGGTCGAGACAGATAATTGTTTATTATATTACTAATATTGTAGCAATGTGTCAAACCTGTCGGTTCGGAAATTCTACGGGGTCCACCCAGCCTCATAAAGTGGATACCTTAAATGGAGAAAAATCTGGCGGTCGAGCGTGATTCTGACCATATATTTATAATGAAGAGCAGATAGTTGATCCTGGATAATATTTTTAAGGAAAAGATGGTTAGGGGTGCGGTCAGAGAATAACTCAAATTATTATTATTTTTTTGTGATATATACTATTTCTGGATATATTCATATGCTAATTCTCCGTCAAATCAATGAATCCTTGTAATTCATTATTCAATACTTAATAAGTATGAAATAAATAAAATACAATTTTTATCATTGAACTCTTTACCCTGCGTTTCTTCATACACTTCCTGAAAACTGGAAGAAATTCTATGGTTCATTTTAAGTCCTTCAAAGAACAGCTTCCTTCCTATTCCACCTCGAGTTCCCTCTCTTAGCTTTATTTAGCCACAGTTATTCTTTAGCATCAAGTCTGTAGTTTTTAACAAAAAATTTAATCGTGAGTCAGACTACTTGCAAATATTTATAAATTTCATTTTCATTATTATTATGTTAGTGCTCTCTCAATAATATATTTCTAACACTCAAAATCAATCATTAGAGTACAACTTTTTTACTATATTGATTAATTTTCTTTGTTTTATCAACATTTTTTCTACCATTCGGTCTCTTTCTTGCTCAACCACAATCCAACTTTACACATCTATTTACCTTTAGCTCTCGCAGATTATAGCAAAAATGAGCTTATTACATTATGATGAACATGAGATGATGAATTGGAGAAATACCACTCTAACCAAACTGCAGAGCTTCCAGAATCCCCTCGTTCGGTGAATAGTCAGAGGAACCACACTCTGGAGGGACCACACGGGTCAGAAATGGAAAGGACTTCTGGCTCTGCAGTCTGAATTCATCCTTATCCTATGTGGAGCGGCCCTCCCCGTTAACCTTCTCATAAAACTCCCAACAGAGCACCCAAACTCAACGAACAGATAATACAAACCAAGAAACATCTCACTTACCTAGGCATTAAACTAGAATCACATCTATCTTTCACTGCACACATACAGAACAGAATACAAATCGTCAA
>NW_027108878.1:939673-940375 GCF_000696795.3 Halyomorpha halys | reverse complement strand
TGAAATAGCTTCATTTCTATAGACTTTATATAAAACTACCCTCTAACTAATGTTAATTATTTCTACTTTTATTTAAATGAAATTTGACATAGACTTTTTTTATAAAAAACTAATTAAGAAAACTAATATTTCGAGTTATATATAGGTATGTGGTTTAAACTATAAATTACTAAATATCATAAAAAATTAATCATTTCGTAACGTATGGTATTTGCATAGCTAAAAGTCTGAAGGAGATGTCAATCATTCAATACGTGATTGAGGATTTACTTAATAGTCTATTGGTTTTTTTACGTTAATCAGCTTTCTACCCACTTTCTCTTGCCAATAAATTGTTGCTGAACATTGACTTTTTTTTCGTCGGATTAGCAACATGGGTTCTAATTTGTTGTTAATCCTACGATCCGAAGTATATAGATTATTATCTTATATTGTGTTCCTGGAAGAGATTTCGTCCACTGACATTCCGGATACACTTTCTTAAAAAAAAAACCAAGGAAAGGTATAGTGAAGGGGTCAGTGAAATTGATTAAGATTTTAATTTATGAATAAATGTAGAGCTGAATAAATATATCTTATGTTAAATCCGTCAATGTTTGCTCACTCTACTGCCTTAGTGGATGAAGCCATGATTATGCTGAATTTAAGATTTTTCTTGCACAAATATTAAAAATATTTTTAATTTATTTATTATGTAGTTAA
>NW_027108878.1:921243-937408 GCF_000696795.3 Halyomorpha halys | reverse complement strand
CTCCAGAATCCAATCCTTACAGTCCAAAATCCTTAATGCTCCTTATTTTGTCACAAATCAAGTCATCCATCAGGACCTCAATATTCCATATGTTGGCGATTTGGCCGGAAACAGGTACCGTTTCTTCCATAATAAACTTCTCAACCACCCAAATCCACATGTTTCTAACCTGGCTTCTCCTTCATTACCTAATAATCCTCCTAGGCGTCTGAAAATAAGATGACCTCGAGATCTTCTTCTCTAGAAATGTTATTGTAGTTCTATCAGTGGGTTGATTCTCCACATGTTTTTATCATGTTACTATGTCACCTACAGAAAATTTACTTGTTGTATATGTGTGTATACAGTTGTAAATATCAATAAATAAATTATTAAAAAAAAGAAAAGAAAATTAGTACGTATTGCCTTGTAAAAAAAATTTTACTATATCACAATTACTTGTCGTTCCCTTTGTCCACGTGCAAGGTACTGCTTTTGCTTGCTTGAATAAAGTGTTTCTCTCTGGTGTATCTTTTTTCTTTTTGCATCCCCCCCGTAGAGCTGTTGAATTTTCTAAATCAAATTTATGATTACTCAAAGTTCTGTGATTTTAATTTTTTTTTCAAAATGAGATATTTAAAATATATTACTACAAGTCTTGCATAGATCAAACATTGCATCGTATATTAATTAGCAAAACTCTGTTTGAGAGGAGTATGACCAACATGACCACTAATCCTGTGCATAGAGACTTGTGAACTGGATGGTAAACTAAAGCCGGTTATATCAGCTTGTCCAAATAATATGCCGTGGAGGTTTATTATTTGTATAAGCTCTTTGAGGATCTGTGCAAATAGAGTTCATTTAATGAATAGCAAGTGGATGCACTAACTAGATACTTGTGGTTATTTACTAAGCTCTTGCAATACAGTCTGGGTTGGATTAATAACGTTTTAACTAAATGTAGGTGCATTTATCATATTATAAAAACAATAAGACCATCAAGAATAAATCGTTTTAGAACTTTCAAATTAATTGTAAATATAATAAAATCTAATTTGCTGATAAATAGAATAAGAATTAATCATAAGTGTGAAGGTAAATAATAATATGAAATTAGGAATAATTGTTTTTTCGAAATCGTAACTGGCTTATTTATTAAGGTTGTTTTTTAGATTTGTTTTTATTTTCGACTTAGAGTGGAATTGAAACATGGGCATTGTTCGGGAGAACAAACATCTTTATGGAAACGATATTACAAATAAAGCAAAACTTATTCACAATTTATTAACATAATTCTACGTTTAAAGCCTGAAAGATTAAGCAGAGAAACAGGATGCTCACAGACACAAATATACTCTTTCAATAAAAAAAATAACAATTATAGACTCTAGGAAAGCTAAGCTTTTTTTTGGAGTCGAAGTTAATTTGAAAAATTCTAATATATTGCTGTTCTTTAACTCTGTAAATTTAAAATTATAAATAGTACCATCTTTTTGTGGGATACTTTTACTTAAAATTGTGCTACATCTATTGTTTTATTTGCGACAATAAAGTAATATTTTAGAAAAAATAATATAAAACTCGTTCTTTTCGAAACTATGAATAAACAACTTGATGAAAACAAATAACTTTTTATATTTCTTGCACCAAATTTTTTTTTCACTTCTAAATGACTTAGCTAATTTATTCTATTACTTATAATAAACTATAATATCAAGTTGGTATATTTTTGGATTTTTTTAATTTTTGAGGCATTTTATAGCCTTATTATTTTATTTTTTTTAATATAATGATGTATTTTAGTATTTTGCGTATGCTATACACTTCTCTTACACCGATCTCTTCCGTGGGACCCAAGTCTAAGACCTGTTTAGTATGCGAAAACTACAGAACAGCTACGCGTATCATATCGCCATCTACAATAGCAACATCACGCATGTACTACGACAGACCGAAAAAGTATCTATATAAAGAGATAGTTCAACGGCTGTGATACTTCAACATCTCCATGAACCCAGTGAAAACAGACTGCGTAGTAAATGTATTTGATGAAACTGGATCAACTGAAGTTTTGTACCCGTCTATATGAGAAACCCTGCTCCTACCAGCAAAATAAAATTGTAAATTTACAAAAGCATCGTCCGACGAATGCTTCTCTACGGTGCCCTCTTATTCATTCACCCTACAGATAGTACACATCGCCATCTACATAATTTCCAACGGAAAAGTAGAGAAGGGAGTAAAAACGAAGATTGAAAAAAAAAATGTAAATGAGATCAGTTTATCGTTTACATAGCTTACTTAATTTTTAAAAATATATTTATTTGAATATTTAAATTTTATTGTAATAATCTCTATTAATTTTTTACGGTAATATTGTTTAAAATCGGTGAAGACGTAGAAAAAATATCGTAAATAGAAACTAACAGTATATTTCCCTGGCCGGATGCCACGAAGTAGTTTGAATGGACACCACCCGTTGTTTAGCTCGAGATAGTTTTTATTCGTTTATTTACACCACCTATTTTTGTTGTTTCCTTCTTTTCCTTGCCATCTACATTTTATTTGCGAAGTAGATACTGTAAGAGTAAATTCAGTTTTTTATTTATTTTTTTTTTTTAATGGTTTCTTTTATTTCATCGTAGTGATTTGTGTAACCGTTTTTGTAACTATAATAGTATTCGGTTCAGTGATTAGATTAGGAATACAGCAACATATTATTTTAAATGAGGAGTATTTAAATGAAAATTTTTAGACAAACAACACAGTTGAATGATAACTTTATGACTTAGTGAAATTCATTACTCCATGATGAGATATTGAACAAAAGAATTGGAAAGAAACACGACTAGGAAGTTTCGCGATTTGCGACCAGGGGATTTCTTGACAATATTAATAGATTTGATTTATAACCGCACTGTCTGCACATGTACCGACCGCCTTTATTAGCTTCCTTATTATTCTAATATTTCTAAAACGATAATATTTATTTGTAATATTTTTAAATGAGTCATCTACGGCGTCCCGGCCAATATTTAATTTTAAAATAGCTGTGTGTATCGAGAAGGCCAGAGGGGATCTCAACTCTTGTGATAGCGTTCAATTTTGCTGTTGTGCGAGTTTAAGACTAATGAGAATAAGTTTTACACGCAACAAATTACCCGATGCTTTCATTGCACAATTAAAAAATTTCTAGATGGAGCTTGTAGTCGGGAATACTACTCATGTTTTAGACATTGACGAAGAGGGTATCCAGGATCAAAAATAGGGTGGGGGCAAGCCATGGTAGTCCTGGTTGTAACATTTCGGTATGGAAAGGCAAATGAAACCGAAATTTATTTATAATTATAGCAGTGAATTATTATTTATTACAATTATTTGATAAAAAAAATTAATTTTAATATTTATTTCTTACTTCTAAATGAGAAAGGAGCAGCTGCCCCTATGCCCCTCGCTGGGTACGCCGATGCACTGCACGCAAGAACTTAAAACTAAACTGTAGAAAATATGATGAGGATGGTTATAACTTGTCTTTGTCAAAAGTATTCCAGTTCGGTGTATGCTCGGTGTCATGTTTATCTCACTTTTTCTTCCTTTTTCCACATCGATCAGTAATCATAACTGACATTTCATAATTTTTTTTTCTTCTTTGAAGCGCTTCAAACTAACCCCGTACTGATTCAAAGCTATATTGAAAGAAAGAAAAAAGACCAATATTGATGTTTCTTATTGAAAATAATGTTTAAACTACCAAACAGCACAATTTCTAGTAGATTAATAATTACTACCTGACCCATAAATTTAAAAAGAAAATATATTGGTTGGTGTATGCGCATCACACAACTTTGACATAGCTTCCAACCTGGAAGGCGAAAAGTTCCAATATTTAGGTAATAATTCCCTCAAATATCTAATGAAGAGATAAAAATTGCAAGCTAATAAATGCTTTTCTATTTTGGGACCATGCTATGTTCCAACAATTACTAGTATTAGACCACAAGAATTTTAAAATTTATTGTAAATAAAATTCTATTTTTGAAACTGTATCGTGTGAATTTGCTGAACTAAAAAAAAAAAAAAAAAAAGGAAAAGGTAAGTTTTTTTTTTTACCACCGGAATTTATTTTGGGCTTTCCTTAAAATTGATTTTTTTTTCTTTTTTTTTGTGTTAAATGTACAATTATGTCCTTGTTGAAATGAACCTATTTTGTAACTCTTAATAATAATTTTGTTCTATACGATAATTACCCTCTCAAATTTTATCAATTCGTTTTAAATGTTGTTAAGAACTTATATTATTCTGTAAAGCAAAATATATTCTTGAGACATGAGGAAACAAGAATTTTTGGGTATATTTTGTGTTTTAATATTTTTTTTTTCCTATTTAATTTCATCATTAAATTAAAAGATTAATTTTGATGTGTAATAATTATTGTATCACGAATATACGAAATTCATACTCCAATAAAGAAGTTGAGAAAACGTTGAGTTAAGACATAAATAAATTTTGAATGAAAAAGTATATATATATATAAAAAAGGTCACAGAGTTTACTTATATACTTGTTTCGATATAACCATTAAGAAATATGTTCATAATTTAAATAATACAAGTTTTATTAACGGACTTAGTTGCAAGATTACCATTGCTAATGACTGAAAATATTTATTAGCTTACGCCTCAGACCGTGTATTTCTGTGCAATAATGAATGGTAATTTATGAAAGATAATTTATTAAGCATTATGATTATTATCATTAAGTCTTAGCTCATGCATTGATTAAGTTGACGTAAAAACAGGTAGCTGGGTGAAAACGTTAATTACCATGTAAGATGTAATTGTTAATATAAGCCTGATGACAGGGGTTTGGCTAATATCATTAAACAGTTATTTAAAGTAAACGGCTTCTGGGACACCCTTTCTGGCTCATTATATCTAATGGAACAAGAAAATTGCTTTGGAGGACCTCAACCACTTCAATTATTTGCCATCAATAAGGAGAATTAATGGTGAAATCCAGGCATTCCTGTTTCGGAGACAAAATTAATTCTAATTCTCAATTCATGTTGTTAAACCTCAGGATACTCAGTGTACTTTTTTTCTGTTATTAATAGTTTTTTCTATTTTTTTTTTAACGCTTCTACTTATGAATAAGGATTCAAACCATATCATTTATACACTCACGTATAAATATAGATATAGTAAGGAAGTTACCATTTTTTTTTTTTTTTATGATTCAACGTCCAAAAATATTGGAGATGTATACCTGCGTTCTTTCTAATGGGCTCTAGGAGTCTAAAAAAAAAATAAAAATATGAGTTTTAAAAACGATGTTATTTCACGACTATTTACTGCAGGGCCGCTTGTGCATAGCTGCACCTGCACCTTGCATCCATACCATAGGTCCAGCTCTCCAGGTCCGCATCCGTCTGGGTCTCCTGCAGCACCAACCTGGTCCAGCCTTCCTTGTTCTAAGTCTGGGTCAACTTCCTCTTCTTCCGATGGCTCGTCGATGACAGGTGGTGAAACCCATCGTGAAATGCGTGGGCCCACCACCTCTTTTCACTCGTAAACGAACTCTCTGAAGAATGGATAATTCTCTACTTCCATCAAACTCGGTAAGACCGACTCGACTAGACAGAAAATCCCGGATTTTTTAAGGCAGCCTGGCTTCGTGTCCTATAGCAGAATTCAATCCACTTCTGCAGTTGACTGTTGTGGATGTAAATAAAAAGATACTAAAAAAAAATCGTAAATAAGAAATTTTTATTAGTCTTCCCTCCAAAATAGCGATAAAATAATTAAATAAAAAAAGGTTAGAAAGAAAATTAACTTCAAAATTGCTATAATTGGTGAAAAAAAATATTATATTCAGATTTAACATCCCTAAGTACTCATATATACATATATACAAAAACGAAAATCAAAATGTTTCTAAATGCAGAATAGAATGAAGTTTACTCTTTACTCAACCACAGCTTTAATTTTGAAAATTTCGATCAAATAAAAAAATTATATGAAATTCTCTGAGTGTTGCCGCAGTCTTCTTGAACGGTAACATGAAGGCTGCGGCAACAATTTTCAACAGACTTTCAGGCAAACAGAATTCTATTTAATTTTTTTATCTGATCAACCAACAACAAACAAAGGCAAAATAAATTAAACAAGCTGCCTATTTGTACACTTTATTATAACTCTGAATGTTTCTTTACAGTATATAATACTATGTTTAGTGATTTTGGATCCCTCTTATATCACAGCAATCTCTTTGTTTAATAAACAGTATTACCCCTTCCGTTCTCTTACCTTTTTTTCCTCAAGTATTTTTATTTTTACTTTTTTCAAACTTCCTTCGGCGGAAGATTAAGATTTTCCTTTGACAGCACAGTTTCCCTTATTTCCTCTCACTGTTTCTTTGAAATCAACATCCGGTTTAAATTCTTTTTTTTTGTTATTATTGCTCCTTCCTTGGCAAAGTTACTCCATATGCATGTTACTACTATTTTCACTGTTACTACTATTGTCACTGTTACTACTATTGTCGCTGTTATAAATTTAGAATTTATAAACTTCTCGAGTAACAAGAATTGGTTATATTGATATTTAAGCTTATAGAATCTGAAAGTCCTATGTCAGATGAGTGCGTTTCTATCATTCTTTTTTTTTAAATAAAAAAAAAATTGTTTTATATCGGTAGTAATTTGGTTTGTTTTAGTAATAATTTCTATCAATATCCCATGTTTTTTGAAACAAATAAAAACTTAATTTTTAATTAATAGTATAATGTATAGGCAATGTCCACTTCTATCTGAAATTGTGAATCAAAGATGGTAGCCGAAAACTTTTAGAAATATCATTTCTTCTTTTAATCCCGTCAAATATGATCATTCTTAAATTTCGAAATAACGTATGTAATTGACTTGGATAATTATAGAATAACCTGAAAATAGATATTTGATTTATATTAAAATGTCCGTGATCTCAAAGTTGAATTTCTAGTCAAGAATCAAGGGATATGGTACTATCATTGTTTCCTAGGTTAAGGTATTTTTTTATTACTACAGAAATTATCGAATACTGAAACATTCTCGTCCACATTTCCTCCAATTTATTCTATAATACCTATCTGTTTAGAAAAAATACTTTTATCTACACAAAAAGTATTGTCACAAGTATATTTATGTATTTCCTATTCTTGTGAAGTGTGTTTGCCCGTATATGTTTTTATTTACCCTTACATTACACTATATCCGGAATATATAGTAAGTGGAAATATTGTACCAATGAAAATTTTGAATTCTAGTTTTTGATGGAATATATAACCCAGACATTAATAAAGACTAAAATGTTCTCTTTATTGTAGAATACAACCAAAATACCTGTGGACCATCATATTGAATATTATTAATAACAACAGCGTTTGTTAATTTACCTTTTAATGTTCCCCGAGTTCAAATAACCAAGTCTCGTGAAATGGTGTGTAAACAATCTAGCTCAAAAAAGAAAAGTCTTACTAAACCGAGATGACTTATTTAGGGCACTCGTATGCCAGGATTGCAACTTTTTCCTTAAAATCAACCAAGCGGGTTGTCACTTATAAAATATTTTACTGGATTTTTTCAAAAATGGCTCTAACGATTTTGATTAAGCTCAGTAATTCAATGTACAATTAATATATCGTTTTTATCAGATTGTTGTTATCCTCATTGAAATAGTCTTAACAGGGCTCGAATGACGAATATTTAAAAGATCTAATGTACGAGAATGGTTTGAAAAGTTCTCGGATTATATTAGAAAGGAGTGTGTTACCTTGGTGGAACTGCTTTTATTTTTCAACATAGTCTTCCTTTAGACTTACGCATTTGGTCCTGCGATGTTCCAATGCCTTGATCCCATCTCGAAAATGAGATTTCTCCTGGCCTGCAAAATACCTCTCCAATTCTGCTGTCAGTTCTTCCGTTGTAGGAAATCTCCGTCCACCTAGGAAAATTTTCAGCTTGGGGAAGAGATGAAAGTCTGAGAGAAAGTTATGCACTTTTGCGATAAACTCTAAGGTCGTAGGCCTTAGACCTCTTTGGGCGTCCACTACGCGGATCATCTAAGCTCTTCCGACCAAATTTAAACTCGCTGGTCCACTTGCCAACAGTTGGAGATGAGGAATCAGAGTTCCCCAGTGTGTTCTGAAAGTCGGCATGAATTTTCTTTTCTGTCATACCTTTCTTTACAAAGTACTTAATCACTGTTCGAATCTCAGTTTTTTCATTTTCACAAATCGCTACGCATAAAACAACAACAAAGAGTCGTCACTTCCACGCACGGCACGTGTTCACTCACAAAGGATGTGTGATTATTGCGCGGGAACCTCGTTGCAACAGCACTGACATCTAGCTGTGATTCCGAGAACTTTTCAAACCACCCTCGTAACTTAATTTTGCTTATTTGAAATCAATAACCAGTTCGTATTGTTATCAATAATAAACAATGAATAAATACAAAATATAAAAGACTTCCATGAATAATTAAGGGAGTAAAAGAAAAAACTGAAACATGAGTTCAAAGCGATAAAAGCCGAAACCGGTTTTCACTTCCAATCGCATTCACAAGGCCATGTATCTTTTGTTAAACTTTCATATGACTGGTAAGATCAAAGCTGATAATCCTTATTTTAACTTCGAGAAGGCCAAAAATAGAAATTTTTTTTTTGAGTGATAGGTGTGTGTTGAGCACCTGATTTTTTTTTATTTTTCCTCCTTAATCCTAGTTACAATAATAAAAAGGAATTTATTGATATAATACGGACATATGTTACCCAGGATCATCAAGTTTATTATGAATGGTGTGTGTTTGATTATGAATATAATAAGGGTGTGTGTTTTTGTTAATAATTAAAGCCTTTAACATATTTAAAGTAATATAATATACAATAATTTATGCAGTCCCCTAATATAGATAAAATAAGGATTCATACGAAGCTACTGTTCATACTGTAAAGGAAACTCATGGGCCCGTCATTTAGCATCATGTTTGAAACTTTTATGAGGGGGAAGTGAATTTTTAACTTCCCTACCTAAATAAGAGGTATTAAAATTAGACCATTGTACGTCTTGCATTGGCATCTTGCGTCACAGTCCATTGTTACACATATTTTTCAATAAATTATTAGGCGTCGAATTCTTCTGAAGCTATAGAAAGCGTAGAAGGCACCTAATTCAATCTGCATTCCTTTTATTCCATTTTCCTCTGCTCCTCCGTTCTGAGCACTTATTGAATGGACTATAGGTTTATTATATATATCTTCCACATTTGAAGTTTAGACTATCTTGAGCTATATTAAAGTCTGAAATTACATTTTTCGTTAATACATAAAAGTATAAATATAATATAAAGATCAAAAGTATTAAATAATATTATCAATCCTCACTTAGTGGCCCATAATTTTATTGTTATGAGTTATCTCTTTATACCAAGATATTAATTTATACAGTGTAACCTGTATGAGTGGGAATTCAAGTGACCTTAGATTTTTTAATCACGTAATGAAGCTTTTAATTTACTCATTTTTTTTAACAGACACGTTTGAAGTTACATTTATGTTATTTATAGAGGATCCCGCTAACAGATGTTGAAATGTAACTACGGTTTTTTTTATTTTTAGAAGTGAAAATTTTAATTTAAAAAATGCATATTTTATGTATGTACTTTTATTTTTTAAAACAATTCAAAATTTATATCATTATATTGGTATATTTTAAAATTAAAAATGCGTATTTTATGTATGTACTTTATTCTTGAAAATCATACAAAATTTATATTATTGTATTGGTATATTTAACTCGGTACACAGTTTGTCATGCGACTTTCACGTGCTATAATAAAAAAACAAAAAAAAACGGAATTTACTTTAATTTGCTAGCAACTGTTATCGAATTACATTTTCTTTTCGAATTTTTTTGCAGTTTTATGCTTTATAAAACCTTAAATAGTACTGAAAAACAAAACATTTCTTCCGCACACAAATTCAAATTTTTGTAAATGTGTCTTATCAAACCAGATAAATTTTCTTACTTAGAGAAGCAAATTTAAGAAATCAATTCTCAATTATAAAGGTTTAAAAATTCTCAGTAACAGAGCTGTTTCAATGAAAGAGTATGATTGTACCTCATTTTTATTATCAGTAGTAGATGTTTCTCACATATCCAGAGCCTACTTAACCAGGTTACGTTGAATTTGGATATTTTCGCGTGGGAAAATTTAAACCGTTTTTATTTTATTTTTTTTTTGTTATACTTAATGTACCAATAGAAATTAATTAGATCTGTCATAATTTATTTTATTTAGAAATAATAAGGTAAATGTATAATATTATATTTTAATAACTTGATTTATCTTATCCTTCTTAAAATGTCACTGTACATTCATAGAAATTAAGTGATTAGAGTATGATTTCCATCAAAAGAAGTTTTTTGTTTTTCGATGGTTTAAATAGATAGTTTTACATCACTTAGTGCAGTGGTTTAGGAACTTAAGTCACTGATTAATAAAAGTTCTCTTATAGTTATGACTTATTTGTAACTTGATGACCATTTCTAGAATTGCTATTAAGTTATATCACGAATCAATGCATACTTAACTTTTATAAACAGCTTACTCACGATTATTACGGCACTGTATACTTTCCTGAAGCAATCTCTTCGTAAAGAAAACATCTTAAGCTCCAGCTTAAGCAACTTAACAACCAAAGGCTGGCTTTGCCTATTTGAATAAAGCTAGCGTAGACACTTCGTGCCTTCTTGTAAATCTCGATGCTCACGCACATGTCTTCCATTCGCTCAGGTCTATGAATATTTACAACAGACACCTTAGGGACTACGGTTCGTTAGGGACTTCATCAACTTTTAATTGGATAACTGCACTTCGGTATTATTTTCGGCTTGTGTAAATACAGATATGACAAGTTGTAAAGGTCTGGAGATGTTATTTTATTACCATTTTTGGTTCCTGATTACCGCAGGCAGAGAAGCTTTGTGACCCTTCCCGGAAATGAATCGAAAATATTTACGTTTCAGGCGTGGGAAAAAATTGGTTCCGTATATTTTTTCTTCCTTTATTAATAGGTGGCCCTGAAAGGCCTAACATTGTTAGTGTAAGTTTAGTGTTGTTTTTAAAAATTAAAATTTAAGAGCAAATAACAAACAAAAACAAATCATATTTATAGGACTTATAAATAAGAACTTATAAATAAGAACTTAATAATAATAAAGGCTTATCGAACTTAAAGGTTCGATGCCGGTTCCATCAATTTCCCTCTCCATAAAATTGCCCAGTGACGCCCCTCTAATCATAAATTTACTGATTTAGTCTTAACGCAATTCTCCTATTTACGTTTCGGTCAACCCTTTGAACGTTAACCCGTCGGTTTGAGGCTGATTAACGTTTTAGGGATCTGTTCGTCACTACCTACATACGTACTCGTCCTACAACCTTACAAGCCCATCTTATTAGCCATAATGCTAAAACCTGAATTATATTTACCCGATGCAGTACTCTAAATTCAGCGTTGTATTGACTTCTAAACTCTCTGGTTTACTCATCCTTTTTCGGTCCGAATATTTTACGTAATACTTTATTTTCAAAAACCTTAAGATACTGTTCTCCCCTTTGTATCAGGCCATATTACGCATTCCTAAAGAACAGTGGAAAGGATAATATTTTTGTCAATTGTAACTTTTATGCTTTTGGACAGAATTCGTGACAATGTCGAAATTGATAAATATATCCACTCTAATACTATTCCTACATTATAAGGTTTCGAGGCCATCTTCTTTTCAGGCGCCTCGATGGATTGTCAGGAATGGAAGAGGAAGTAAGGCTAGAAACTAGTTGGTTTGGGTAGTGAGGAAGTTTTTGATGGAAGGATTGATATCTGGTTTGGTCCATGTCGGTTACACATGGTACATGTTTATGTCTTTATGGATGATTTTCTTTGTGACAAAGTGAGGAGTTTTGAGAATTTTAAAAAGAATTTTGGATTCGGATACTGAGATCAATCCCATACGTTCAGATAGGCCTTATTATAGTCATGTAGATCAGACTTTCGTAATGGATTGGAAATTTAGACCGTTCGTAAAATAACTGCTGTAATAGTCGGAATCGACTGGCATTTTTCTGTCCTTTCAGTCTTGTATGAGGATTCCAGATTGTTCGTTTGGCCAGATGTAGTCCACCTGTTTGGCAGGTGTAAGAGCAGGTGTAATTAAAGGATACTGTTGGGCAGTCAGTAGGATAACGACGAACTATAAAACTTTTTTTTTTAATATTTATTTATTGCTGTTTACAACTGTACATTATAATACATTTAGTAAATCTGATCTAAGTTAAATTGGAGTGTTACAGGCGTGTAGAGAAACTACCCGTTGGTAGCACTCTACTAAAAAACTTAAATACTTAAACTTATCTATCTTAAACTAATAGATGTATTTCCTATTATATCTATATCGCCGAAATAGTTTCCTGCTGGTTTTGGTGAGGACATAGAAACTGTAAAACTCAATACAACTACGTTGATATAATCTGGTAAGGAACTAGGTCTCAAAATAAATACAGACAAAACAAAATATGTGGTTAGCAGTTGAATTAAATCTAAATGTAGAATTAAATATTGTTATAAAATAGTTTGTCATGTCTATCATCGTAGAAATAGTAGTTTTAATTATATTTGTTAAACGAAATTAATTTATAGTTGTTCTGATGAAATTTCATATGCTAATATCATAAAAACTACTATCCCTATGAAAATAAACGTAAGAAACTACTTTCTAGAACAACTAGCTTAAATTTGAGTACTGACAGGCGTACATCTGTACGGCTAATGATTCCTATAATATAGTTTTCATAAACCGAAAGTTTTGCCCGGTCAACTAGAACTCGATGTTTTGTGAATTCATTGTGGCAAATATAATGAAAACTATTACTCCTACTATGATAAATGTTATAGACTAATTTATAGCAGAATTAACTAGCTTTAATTTAAGTGCTAATAGACATCTGCACGTTACGAGATTCCTGAGCTATAGGTTTCCTAATATAAATTCACTACCTACTGATTAATCATTACATTTTGTATGAAAAGATGCTTTCTAAAAAGCTATATCACCAGAACTATTGAACTTAAATAGCTCTTTTAGGCTATATATGTTATAAAATTTACTCTAATTTAATTGATGTTTTATTAGGTTTTTTAGTATTGTCGGTAGTTTTAAAGATATGGAGCTCCGAATAAAAAAAAAATAATTATTTTTTTTATCGATTTGAAACAACTTGTATTTTTGCAGGCAAAATTATCTTACTAGTATTCTATCGTTATGGCAATGATAATATCTGTATTACTCTGAGGGAACTGAATGTCCCCGAACAAAATACATTTTCCATTTCGTGTTGTTTCCATTTCACTTGTAATTTTGTCTAGCTTCCACTAAGATACCTTATCCTGCTGCTGAACAGAGTAGAATAGAGCGTAGTCGATTCACTTATTTACTTTTGTTAACTGAATCAACCTGCCAACTTTACGACTGCTTACCATTAATTGCCGCGCATTTATTAGAGTATTAAAGTATAGAACTAAAATAAGAGACAGAATCGGATAATAATGGGACAAACAACGCATCAACCTGAACTATTCATGGAATTTTCATGAAAACCGGATAAACATTTCGATCGATTATATCAAAACACGAATTTCACAAGAGGAGGAACAAAATTGGTTCATTGATATATAAAATGTAAAATACCAGGGAAAATGTTTGATTCTGAAGATGTAATTTTTTTAGTTCCTAATAGCCTTTGATTCACCGTCAAAATATTTTTTTTTTTTTTAATATTTATTTATTGCTATTACATCATAATACATTTAGTAAATCTTATCCCAGTTAAATTGGAGTGTTGCAGGCGTGTAGAGAAACTACCCATTGGCAGCACTCTCTCTAATGACGTTTTACATTAGCAGGTCTCGTGGCCATCTTCTTTTCAGGCGCCTCGGAGAATTTTAAATTACATTACTTCTCAACCACCCAAATCCACTTGTTTCTAACCTGGCTTCTACTTCATTACCTAATAATCATCCTAGGCGTCTGGAAAGAAGATGGCCTCGAGATCTTCTCCTCTAGAAATGTTATTGGAGTTCTATCAATGGGTAGATTCTCCACATGTTTCTATCATGTCAGTATGTCACCAACAGCAAATTTACTTGTTGTATATATGTGTATACAGTTGTAAATAACAATAAATAAATTATTTTAAAAAAAACTTACACTTTTATTTAGTATAAATATTGTAATACATACGCTCTGTAGCATATTTCTTCATGACTAAATTCTAAGGGTAATATAGCTCTTAATAGTTAATATACTCTAGTGGATAACAATAATTATTTAATAAGGTATTTAATTTTCCTCTTAAACATATTTGTTACAGATATGATCGTGGTGGCGTTATGATATCTCACTGTTATTGTTGTTTTGTTTTTCTAATCAGAGGTTGAAATAAAGTTAAGGTGAATTCCTGATAAGCCATGGGGTATAATTATTAATCTAATTCTAAATATAGATTCGCAGGGAGGCTATTGCACTCAGATCAACCTTTATCTTCAGGTGTTCTTAAAAATACGGCGATATAATTATCGGTCTTCGACACCATACCCGTTGGTGGTGGTAGATACTAGCACAATGAGATCGAAAACCCTCATCCTCTAAGTGTAAAGTCCTTCCCTATTCGAGGATAATTCGCATATTGTGGAGGGAGCCTGGGTCATCGTCGGATTTGGGTCGCGACCCAGTTCGCAGCTTCCAGACCTTCACAGTAACAATTTTAATTTCCCTTTGAGGGTTAAGTTTCGTTAGCAGTGGTTGCTGTGGTCGGAGTTCATCAGTTAATTGAAGTTAGTACCAAAGTCTACATAGGAAGGCTTATAATATATCTTTGCTGGAGCGAGTTTTCTAATCTCATATTCCCATTATTTTTTATATGGATTCATTAGCAATATACTACTGATTTAATAATTAATTATTAACAATAAATGTATTGACCTTAATAAATAATTTTGTTTTGTTTTTTTACATAAATTTTCAGTAAATTTTCATATTTAAATGATTTTTTTTTTATACATAATACTTAATGTAATAACTATTTTCCCCCATATATTGGTACATAATAAATTGTACAATTCGAATCCGGCAGTAGCAGATAATTATTTTCTGTTACACTGTGTGTAATTATTTTGTGTTACCAACCCTGTTGGTTCTGGAGCCCTTATGGAGTGTATCCTCTTAATTGGGGAAGTATTAAGTGGTTGAGCGTGAAAAAATCGCCTCCTTGTATCGTCGATGTTCTAAACGCCCCTTATTCGTGAATGAACCATTCATAAATAAATATCATATCCATGGCAATTTTAGCTGGTAGTTTCAACTATGGCTAATTTTGCACATCTCTGCTATGCCGTTGATTAAATATAACGTGGATTAAGCAGTATATGTTTAGCTTGCTTTTGCTATATCTGTTAGTCACTGTTTGTAAAGTTACCTATATATATATATATATAACTTACGATTAGACTGAAAATATCACTTAAAATAAAAAGGGGTTCGGGCAGAGTAACAACACACGGCTACTGAACAACTAACTTTATTATCATATTTCTCTGGTATATATAGACACAGGTTGTTGACAAACTTAAAGACTCTTAATTCTATTAATACAAAGTTTATATTATTGTTTATAGGTTATATATACAGCTAACTCCCTCCCTCCAGTTCCTTCGGATGGAGGAACTAAAATAAAATAAACACAAGATAACTAAGGTAATACACTGTTTGCACATACAAGCAACACACAACAACAAAAAAAAAAAAATATATTGCTTATACGCACTTGACAGAAAAAAACAATGGAACTGAACTTAGACTTAACCAATATATACAGCAACTTAACTTAACCTAGACTTAACCTATATGTACAAAAATAAAGCAACCAAACAAAAAAAACTTCTAGCTTTGAGATGGTCCAGGCTGAGCGCCGCCGTCCGGCTCGCTCTGAGGCATTACATGGGGCACTCGAAGTTCCTCAAGATGTACCGTTCGTGAGCGAAACGGGTAGTTTAAGTCCCTGACTGTGTACAAATTATTTTCCCGAAT
>NW_027108878.1:917530-920273 GCF_000696795.3 Halyomorpha halys | reverse complement strand
GACCAAAGTAAAATTTGTATTAGTCAATAAATTCAAAATATATAGAATTGAAAATATTAAATAGCTGTATTATAAATCAAATATAATTTCCAAACGAAAGACATTTATTATTACATAAAAATATTATTTAGATAGGATCCGAAAAAGAAAAAAATATGCCAATTAAAAAAAAAAAAATGATCGAAATATTGTGTCCTACATATGTATAATGGATTTGCTAGTTCGCACAATTAGGTTAAGTTTTGCGTAAGATGCTAATGATGGGAGTGGAGCTGCTGTTATGGACACGTCTTCTCAACTTAAATTAGCTCCTATGCTATGTACTGCAGGAAGCCTCAGTTTGCGGAAGCCTAACGCTTAACTTCCTACATCAATTTTGATGGCTATAGTCAATTTAGAGTCCCCAGTCCTTAGTTAGATTAAAACATTAGCTGTCATTTACATATTGATCGTGAAACCGGTTGAGGGAATTTATATTATGATTTTTTCCTCCCCGCCCAAAACAAATTTTATAATGCACTTGTATAATATGCATATTTGAATATGGTAATATTCAAGAACCAGGTGTGGGTGACTTTCCAACCGAGATGCCAATGCTTGACCATTTACATTAATTATTTTTTTAAAAAAATGAATTCCTTAATATCTCTTCTACATCGAAAGGTTTCTTCGTGGATCTAGGAACGGAAGCCTGAAGTTTTTTTCATAATAGTTCTAAAATTTACTTTTTCATCTTCTAATAAAATGAATGCCAAGAGATTTCGCATAATTAACATGTTAACAAACATTAATAATTTTTATGCAGTGCAGTTGATCTTTATTTCCAAAAAATACTGAACTTTATTTGGCAGAACCTCTGAAGGGCAGTTAGTACGGAGTTGAAAATAATTCAATTGAGAGAAATACCTACTGGTACTGTAATAACAGTGAAAAATTGAATAAATTGCACTACGGAACCTAAAATATTCCAAAACTGCAAAACTGCGTCTGATATAACCATTCAATCAAAGTATCACATTGAAAGAATTACTACCTAAGAAAGAATTACTTTCAAAACACAAACTATTTGGAATTTTTGGATTAGCTGTGGTCAACATTGATATTCAAAAACCGAATTTTCGGCAGATGAGAACTACTGAAAATATATTTCATGGACCAGTTAAATCTAACTTCCACATTTTTGAACAATTTACAAATTTAAAGAAGTCAGATATTTATTTATCATAAACATCTTCTCAAAGCACTGCAACTTTTGAACTCCATTTATATATTATACATATATATTGTTATGATGATAAGGCCCAACTAACAATGACCAATGTCACTGTCACTGTGATTATGACAATAAATTTACTTTACCCTTACTGATGATAAGGATGTTAATTAAACAGTTATAATTAAGATCGTTCTACTAAAACAATTAAGAATCAAGGAATATACACTAATGGCCAGGTGAAGTTGTAAGGTATTAACAAAAGCTATGGGATAATCGCCTTACCCTTACAAAGATTCAAAAACAAACAATGGAATTAGCAGAAAATCGTTATACTTTCAGTTCGTTATAAACATTCAAGAGGCCGCATAATCGAAGTGAAGGCAGTTCTTAAGGAATTTCAACTATTGAAAACTAATAATAAAATAAAAGGCCTAACGAACCCGAAGGCTCGATGCCTATAACACAATCCTTCCATCTACGTTTCGGTCTACTTCTCGGACGTATACCCGTCGGTTCAGTGTTTATTAAAATTTTAGAGATCTGCTCGTTTCTGAGCCCTAAAACCTTGCACGCCCATCTTATACGCAGGAAAGCTGTAACTTGAATTATATTTACCGGGTGTAGGTCCCTTAATGCAGTGTTGTGTAATCTTCTAAATTACAATTTTTAAGTTTTTTGATTGAATGCGAGAGCTAAGCAGTTTAGAAATGGAAAAATAACAAACATTTCCCGCCTTTAACCTAGCTTTTCTTTTCTCATCAATTTCGGTTTTTCTCCCGCTCCCATTGTTGGTCAGCGAGTCCATTGGACTTTGGTCCAGGGGACGCTCCCCTACGCGATAATGAGCCCGCTCGAGGAAAAAAAAGAAAACTAAGGAGAGAAAAATACCTTTTTTTGAGTATAAATGATACGAGACCATTTCCACAGCGTCTGGCTGTACACTTCAGGAATTTTTTAGGAACACACATCCTCTTCATCTCCTCAAGATGTCAAAACCTCCTGCAGATGTATCGCATAAACAGCATGTACACTCATAATTACACATCACGCAAATTACAATTGCAATTGTTCGAATTATAAATATTTTCTGATAAGTGTTTAATAATTAGAGTTAAGAGTTACGAAAGATAATTTGAATTATATACTAAAATAAAACATTAATAGTTACCTGATCCATTGAGAATTTATATAATTGGCCAATATATAAGTATAGTTCAATTGAGCAGTGGTGTAAATCAATATTTATATAGTTAAATTGTAAAATTAGTTATTTATTTAAAAAAAAGAGTTAAATATCAAATCACAATAATTTATTTATAATTGGAGAATATTGTTATAAGTTATATTTTAATTTTATATAAAGGTTGATTAAGAAAAATTAATAAATGAGATAATATTATCAAGATTCACCATTAGACTACTCAAAATATATTTCATGCACCAGTTAAATCTAACTTCCACATTTTTGAACAATTTACAAATTTAAAGAAGTCAGATATTTATTTATCATAAACATCTTCTCAAAGC
>NW_027108878.1:916295-917480 GCF_000696795.3 Halyomorpha halys | reverse complement strand
CTTATCTCGTGCTACGAACTAGACTGTGGCTAGATTTTTGGCTTCCTGTCTTTTCTGAGATTATTTTAACTAAAGAAGAAGAAGTGGTTTGATTTTGAATTCAGTATGCCGTCGACTTTGAACCGATCACACAATCCTTCGCACCAGAGTTTAGTGCTTCATCAGTTCTAAAAATAGTAATTGTGGATTATATAAAATTGTAATCCTTCCTCCCTTATATTCTTGCCTCTGCACCAATATCCAGGACATTGAGTATGCTCACTTTATAAGTAGTTTATACAAAATCTAAAAGTTGATTATGGCCGCCCTAATGTTTTCGTTTATAACCATCCATCCCTTCACAGACTCGTCTAAATCTAGGTTAATGTAATAATTTCTTGATTTTTCAAAAATAAGTTATAGACGATTCAGTTAGTTTTGACTCAGGCAAGAACTCTAAAACTATTACATTACAACATTAAAACTATTCCCAAAAATTAAAAATAAAGTATCTATATTTAAAATTCTGTCCACATATATATATATACACGATATTGAATTGGTATAGTATTATAGGTTAAATAATAAATACTACAAATAATAATTTATTAATTAATGATTAAATAAGCGATACATGGCTAACTGACTAAATTAGCAGATCTTAATAATTGGAAAAAGCTCGTTTAACAAAACTGAGTGTCTTAAAGTCAAGAGAGTCCCTAATGGCTTTTAAGTATAAGGGCCTTTTGTTATTGTCGTTTTTAGCTGGCGACTTAGTGGATTTAATTATAAAATGGGGTCAACACTCAACTAGAAGCTATAGCTAACAGCTTAACTTTGCAATGCTGGAAATTTCGTTCAATGTTAATCATAGCTACTTTATTTCTGTACCGTCTCTATCCCTAGTTGATGAGTTCCAAGGACGATTCTTTTAAGTTGAAGAAATTATTAGCTAAAATAACTAGTAATCGATATTATAAATGTAGTACATATATTTAATGTTTTTAAATTATAAAACTCTCGTGTAAAATAGCAATAAATTTAGGAAAAAATGATTGATTATGGACTGAGTAAATTTAGCATATATATATATATAGGGCACTTCAGTAAGGAGACTTTTTTTTAAAATTTATTTTATACTAGATCGGCCTGGTATGGGCCTTGGATGGTTGATATAACCGTTATATTATATATATATGTATATAT
>NW_027108878.1:913601-916245 GCF_000696795.3 Halyomorpha halys | reverse complement strand
AAGTGAAAAAAGTTCTTAAAGAATTTCAACTATTGAAAACTAATAATAAAATAAAAGGCCTAACGAACCCGAAGGCTCGATGCCTATAACACAATTCTTCCATCTACGTTTCGGTCTACCTCTCGGACGTATACCCGTCGGTTCAGTGTTTATTAAAATTTTAGGGATCTGCTCGTTTCTGAGCCCTAAAACCTTACACGTCCATCTTATACGCCGCAATGCTATAACTTGAATTATATTGAACAGTGTCTGGCTGTACACGTCAGGAATTTTTTAGGAAAACACATCCTCTTCATCTCCTCGACGTCAAAACCTCCTGCAGATGTATTGCATAAACAGCATGTACACTCATAATTAAAAATAACACCAATTACAATTGCAATTGTTCGAATTATAAATATTTTCTTATAAGTGTTTAATAATTAGAAGAGAATTAAGAGTTACGAAAGATAATTTGAATTATATACTAAAATAAAACATTGATAGTTACCTGATCCATTGAGAATTAATATAATTGGCCAATATATGAGTATAGCTAAATATAGCAGTGGTGTAAATCAATATTTATATAGTTAAATTGTAAAATTAGTTTCTAAAAAAGAGTTGAATGTCAAATCACAATAATTTATTTATAATTGGAGAATGTTGTTATAAGTTATATTTTAATTTTATATATTAGTGATTAAGAAAAATTAATAAATGAAATAATATTATCAAGATTCACTATTAGATATTTGTTTGATTTTTATTTTTATTATAAATGTTTCATTTAGTATGGTATTTTATATTAGTATTACAATTCTGTTCTAAGGTACAATTATCAGGCAAAGAAACTATAATTTTAATTATGTGCTCCATATTCATTTAGGAGTTGTTTTATTAATTAGTAATGCCTCCTCTATAAAAAATCTATTTATTAAAATAAATCATTAACAATATAAAACTCTCTCACCCTCCAGGGACCAAAATATTCAGACACAAAGTAACCAAAATTAAGTAATTTATAAGATAAGAAATCGACTTTAATAGTATTTTAATAATTTCTAGAGGAATGGACTTATTAATATATATTGTATTATATATAAGGATTCTTGAATTATTATTTCAATAATAAACAAATAATTATATGAATGATAATTCATATAATGGTGTGATTATTCGTGTTTTCTTTATTTTTTTTAGTGGATGTAACACATTAGGAGTGCAAATAAATTTACTACAGATCTCTCTACTAGCTCTATCTTTTGTGAATTTCAGATTTTGAACTCCAGTCCCATCGTAGATTTTATATCCTAGGGAACATTGGAAAATTTCAAATTATAAAAGGTCATAGAGAACAAATGATACATTCTGTAGGGATGAAGTCTATTATGGTTAACAATTATTGGGTGGCTACATGCGCCAGAAGGAGATCAGTTGTTTGTTCTAGTCCTCTTAAAAAATATTTTTAAGCGATATTTGAAAACTTTTTGTAAAGAAGAATTTGTATGATATAAATAGAAGAATCAATTAAATGCGCTAAAAGCAAGTTTTTTTTTATCTTAAAACCTAAACATTAAAATTATTTTTTCATATTTCTAAATCTTTTATTTTTTGAACTATCGGCTAAACCGCAAATGTTTGTATTTAATGAAATTGACAGGTATAAAGGGTTGATATTTATCAAAAATTAAAAATGTTCATGGGACCTGACTTATTCTATTTTGGATCACTTGATATGGATTCGATTCTGCGTTAAAAGAACAAAAGATAATATTTACGAAGCCTGAGAAATTCAGACCACACTAGGAACTCTTCTATATATTATATTATAATCAGAACAAAAATATATACTGTGGTGAGATAAACAATATTGCCATGTTGTATTAGATTGATTAATTTCAATATCTTTCTCTCTCTTCCTTCGTCACAATCTTTTACCAAGTCTTCTAATAAATATATATAATAAATTTGTAAAACTTTCAAAAAAAATCTTTTTAATAAAATTTAATTTGTTTATCTTCAATAATTTTGATTTAAATATTTCTGTTTTATAAAGATACTCAACATTTTTTTTAAATAAAATTTAAGTACAGAAATGATTTTACGCCAAAGATCTCTTGCCTGTACAGATGAGTCGTAATACTGGTTTTTACTATATCACAACATAAAATTGTTTTTTTTGTTTTATTTTATAAATTTATGTACAAAACGGGAGAAAGGCCAAGGCTGAGATGGGTAGGCGAAGTTGAAGCCAATGCGCTGAAACTTGTGGAAACAAGAGCTTGCCAAACCCTTGGAGGTGATAGAATGGTAATTCGTACCGAGTTATAGCACCTGCATTGAATAGAGATGTACAAGATATACAAGAAACACCTTTGTAACATGAACTGAATTTGAAACATTTATTCAAAAAATGAATTGACAAAACTAAAGGAATAGAGAATTAAATTTATTGTATTTTTATTTCGGTCAATCCAACCGGAAGAGTCTTCTTTCGAACCAATGGGATTTTATGCCCCTCTTCACAAACAAAGTCATAAAACAAGAAATTTTATCCAAATCCTACTTACCTCTACTTTATCCTTCTTTTAAAAAGCGCATATTTTAATATGATTAACGTAGTTTGAAATATTTATATCTTGTACATATATATTATATTAAA
>NW_027108878.1:904489-907836 GCF_000696795.3 Halyomorpha halys | reverse complement strand
AGTTGATTATAGGGGGGTATAGTCTCGTACAAAAGACACCCCTAACTATATACAAAGTTGTTATTAAAAGAAGGAATGTAAAATTAATAACAAAAAATAATTATATTGGTACACTTAAATAAAACAAACAATTGTCCTCTAAAAGGACACTTTGTTTCCCTGAGAAAAATATGAAAAAAAAAAAATCCTTTGTAAATGTATTAATGTCTCTCAGTATCAATGGTAGATTCCTAAAACTAAGTCCTAACAAATGTGAGATATGACTTGTCAAATCGGACAGTTAAACGGGAGTTTACCTGCATTTTTCGCAGTGAACCGAAAAGTGGAAGTTCTTAAGCGCTCTCTATTGGCTTAGAAGGTTGGTCGAAAATTTTATTTCAGTTTATAATCGAAGGCTTGTCTTAGAAAATTTTTCAACTTTTAAGTTATGATTTCTACTTTGTAGGAAGGTGGCAAAAGTCGGTAGCTTTAGAGAAAGAAGATATAAAATAAAAAATGTAAAAATTAAATATAAGATATGTATTATATTAATAGTTGATTGTAGGAAGATGACTGTCAATAATGGTACAAAATAGTTGACAAACTAAAGAGGGACTAAACTTCTGTTACTAATGAAGAGTTTTTCTACTATTTTGTATTTTTATTGACAGCCATCCAAAGTATCTTCCTACAATCATCAGATACAATTAACTAATACTCTTTCAATACGATTTTTTCATTTTTATTTTTTATTTCCTATTTTCTTTATTTAGAGCCACTAGCTAATGAGCTGGAAAACCTGAAATTATATATTTATAATTAATATAGAATGTTGTGTCCGCAAAATCCTTCGTTTTCTATTCATTAGCGAAAAAAAGGTTTTATTAATAGTAGAAATATTTTAAGTTTTGACTTTAGTAACGCCTAACTTTTATTATGTTTTTTTTTTTTTTATTATTCCTATGTCTTCATTAGATTCAGCGTAAAAATGCATTCAAGAAACTTCGTCTCCTGTATTAAAATTATTATTTCATTGAAATATTTGACTATGGTCTCCTCCCCTAAAAATACATCCTTCCACCATAGGAATTTTATGGTCTCTTTTGAGGTAATTTGCTGTTACAAAGTTCCAATACCAGACCTATTATTTTAACGTTTTCAGTACTCTATTACCAGTACTATATACCTGCTGACATATATTTACTAGGATCAGTCAATACCGAACGGAGACAGTGCGTGATCTGAGTTGTGCTGGCTGAGAGTAAACAGTGAGGTCGTGGACCTCTTGTCCCACTCCAGGGAGTCCTGCCAAATCTAGATTCAGTATTCCTTATGGTCATTTTTCCTGATGGGTCTAGTGTCTGTCTAGAATAACAATCAAGAAGTTACGGCATTGTTTGATTCATTTTTCGACAATATTAGTTTATATTTTGGATTTTTCAATTGTTAAGCTTGCTGCGCCCGCGCTTGAATTTTGGTTACGCATAACAACACAAAACAAAACAAATAAACCAATAACTAAAAATAAATTAAAAATCTGTGTATTTATTTCAATGACTTTATGCTAACATTTTTTTTTCGAGAGTATCTTTTATTTTTAACTATTTTTAGAAAACTCACGGTAAAATATATTTTTATTTCTTGATGTATAAGTACTTAATAATTATAACCTTATATCCTAGTACACGACTGAAGAAAAAAACCATCAGCAATGAAAGATGGTTTTAAACACTGAGAAATAATATAAGATATAATACTTATTTCTGTAACTTCGTTTCGGTATAAATTATGGTAAGGTCATTACAGCAAACAATACATGTGCAAAAATATTTACATTTAATGACAATAAAAATAATATTAACCCGTAATTTATAAGGCGCTTAACCCCTTAGATAGAAAATTATCTAATAAATGATATTAATGAACTTTTTTTTCTAAATAAAACCAATTAGATTTCACCATGGTCTCTGGATATATATTCATTATTAATCTATTTCCACTGTTGACCTAATATTTTTTTTATTTTATTAATTTTTTAAAAATTTTTTTTAATATTATTTTATTTATATTTTTGGACCTGTCGATTTGTTTTTTAACTTATTTATTCATTAAATTATTTCTTTTATTCATTCAAGTTTTTCTTTTAACTAACTTTTTAAAATTTATTTATTGGTTTTTTTTTGTAAACTGATCTACTGCTGTGACTATTATGTCCTTAGTTTGATTTTACGTTGCTATCAAATGATAAATTCGTTTAATTTGTTTAACCAATCGAACATGGGTAGCGGATCACTGGAGAGGGTCTGAGGGAGTGCATTAGGGAGAATAAAATTGTCAAATGGAATGAAATTTTCGAATAAAACAAAAATAATAATAATAAATAAGATATTTTTATTTAGTTTGTTGACGAGTATTGATTGTAAAAGGAGAAAAAAAAAATGTTATATCATGTAAATATATATATTGTATTTATGTTCTGTCATGGATTAATTGGTATCCTGTGTATTTTGGCAACCCAATCTATTTGGGCTGCATGGTTAAATAAATAATTTCTCTCTAGTGAAGTGAAACGTATCATTTATTGGAAATATAAAAATGAGTCTAATATGCATACAAATGACAATTAGATGGAAGTATACAAAAAATAGAACTAAAGATAAGATAAAATTTAATAATCGGGACAACTTCTTTAAAAATAGGATGTAAAACATCAAGTTATTACGATATGACAGATAATATAAGGGTTATCCGAAATGACCAGGGGCGTGAAATAAAATATTCCCTGAATTAGTTTTGCCCATTATTTCTCAAAAATATCCATTAATAATTCAATTCTTATTTATAACCGCAAAAAATTAGTATAGAGAAATTGTGATTTTTTCGAAAATTTATGTATTAATATTTACAAGTAAATTTGATGCGAGTCATATTAAAATGGCATGATACAGTCAAGTAAAGAATCTTAAAAGTAATAAATATTGACAGCAAAATAGTTGCACTTGAGAGCAATATGAATATGATTATCCTTTTTATCGGTCTATATTTCATCTTTGATCCAGAAGTACCATAGCTTTGATCCCCTGTTATATTTAGGTTCAAGAATCCAAAGTAAATGATTGCCAATATTTTCTTAAAGAATATAAAGCATTATTTCACCAGGTATTATTGTAAGAGTTAAATCATTTTTATATGGACACAACAGATGAAATATTGAACTGACTTTAAATGACCTCGTAAATGAAGAAGTGAACTGTTTGTAGAAGTGAACTTGTAACAAAGAGCCAAATAAAATGTTTATTTTGCAGTTTGTGTATTTGTGAAATCGTCCAACTATAAAAAAATTATTTCCTTCTTGATTTTTTTTAAAA
>NW_027108878.1:901764-904439 GCF_000696795.3 Halyomorpha halys | reverse complement strand
ACTTAAAAAAAGAGAAATGACCACCAACTCGGTTGCTACTCAGATATTGACTTTTATTTATTTATTTTTTCATAGCCCCTATAGAAAATTATTTTGATTAACAAATACATGATAAAAATACATACATTTTTTTTATTGTATTTCCTTTTTCGGTTGTGGGTCTATATTTTAAGGAGCCTAGGAAGTGTTAAAAGTTTTACAATGTGGGCTGCATGACTGTTAAACGTGTTGGGGTACACAGAACTGATGTGGCCATCTGTTAGCCGACAAGCAGTAACGTTTATATATTTGAGGTCCTTGAAGACCAGTCAGTAGTAAAACAACGATATATTGTTTCGCGAATATTGTTCTCGATAGTCATATCAATTGTTTTATAACTGTAATATTAATCGGGCTAACTCTTTTAAGATCTGCAGCGGCTGTACTAGTTATTCCACAATGTAACCTTAAGTAAAGATAAAACAAATTATCTGATTAACAGCAGAAACGGCAACAAGTTGGTGATATAATTATATGAGGAAATGTATTTGAAAATGATGAGAGGTTTAAGTATTTAAGGTAAACGAAATTGTCGAAGAAATAAACGCCAGGTTTAATATTTGTTATTTTTCAATTTCGAAATCGCTTAGCTCGTGACTACTATTCAAAAACTTAGCATATTTAATAGAAAAATTTAATTTAATAGAAAAACTAATATCCTTCCTACTATTCTTTACAAAAGCGGTAAACATCCGATGGCTAGATCGTTACGTAGGTGGGAGGACTGCGTCAAGACTGATCTCATAGAATTGAGTTTGGATGGGCAGAAATGGACTGATGCATGTTCACTAAATCTTGATTCTTATTATTATTAAATGGGTATGCTTGTGCTGTGAAACGGTTAATCATTGACCAATAAGGATTTCGAGATAGATTCTAATCGCAGACGAGAGATATTACGGTTTAATCTCGATTGAACTCGAAATGGAAAGAAAATTAGATAGGGGATGATTGGTTCTTAGAAGCCCGATAAGAAGATAACTAGAGATGGAACTATGGGAGGCTCAAAGACAGTTGATTAAAAAAGAACTGTCCAAGAATGGGATTTCCTGGCAGAAAGTTAGGTTTATTACAAGTCCCTACCATAGACATCTCTAGTTTATAATTATTCGTTACATCAGTATAATTTTAATTTTATATTTTTATTACCAATCCTTCCATGATAAACTTCTCAAACATCCAAACCAACTCATTTCTAACCTGGCTTCTCCTTCAATACCTAATAAACCTTCTAGGTGTCTGAAAAGAAGAAGGCCTCCTCTAGGAGGAGATCTCCTCTAAAAATGTTTTTGGAGTTCTATCAATGGGTAGATTCTCCATATGTTTGTATCATGTCATTATATTGCTTACAGCAAATTTATACAGTTGTAAATAGCAATAAATAAATTATTTTAAAAAAATGTATTATGAAATTTTACATTGCGTCAATTAATTTAGTTCTACTGCAAACCTGGTATGAGTTAGTCACGCTAATGACTATCACAAAAAATTAATAGCAAAACATAACCAATATACTTGTTTTAGTATTGACCGATCCTCAAGAACATGAAAAATATATATCATTAACAGTAGAAAAAAATTAATATATACAAGAAGCAATATATACATATATGTTGGCAAAGATCACACATGAGTAATGCGTATCAAAGAAATTACACCTGAATTTCGGGTTCCTAACTACCAAAGGTAGGGAAGCTTTTTATTCCTGCAGTAACATGAAAATGAATATTCTTCCTCGAAATCAAAATTTTTACTCGCAGTACACGTTTTTGACATAAAGGGACAAATTAATAAAGGGACCTTTTTTATTTAGTCAAATATGTATTCAGACATAGCTGATTGAACAGGTAGTCCAATTTTGTAGTCGATTTCAGATATTGTGCTGATTGGTAGCTAGTTTGCCCCATTTCGGCTTCATCTTAGATTGAACCCCAGTAGGGGTGGTATTTTTTAAATGGACGCGTTCCAAAGAAATTATCCTACATAGAGGTTTTATCCTCCACTGCCGCCATTCTTAGACTGACCCAAAGCTGACAATCGATTTGTTCTTAGTACAATCTATAAAATAAAACTTTTTTTTTATTTGTCCGATGATTAACTTTACATGAAAAGCAGCGATTCATCCATTTTAGTTTCAGATGCAGTTTTTTAAACTTTATTTTTCTAAATTTGGAATTTTAACCTTTGCTGGTGATTTTTAGTGAACAATTAGTCCCATTGAAAATCGCTTCTGAGCAGAATTTAGGTACTGGAATTCGAGGGTTTCTTTATTAAAAGCCTGTCCCCCTTATTACCACAATATCGTTTCTTAATAATTTAATGTAACTATATTTTATGTGAAACAATATACACATGCTATTATAATCTACTAATTTCCATTTTCTTATATTAATAATATTGAAAAAAATAAAACAAATTAAATATGGAGTGGGAGCAGGCTATCTTTTTATTTTAAATTAATATGAAACCAAAGCATATGTATAATTAGCATTAGTATAATATTATATTTATTATACATTTTATTCTTTATTGTGTTTTTTAATACTATTAATAATGTTAACTCCATACATGTTACGAATAAATTTGTTCTTTATTATTAATTCACTAATAGTAAATTTGTATTCACTTCATAAGTT
>NW_027108878.1:901282-901714 GCF_000696795.3 Halyomorpha halys | reverse complement strand
ATATATTTTTGAATAAACAGCAGGTAAGATACTTGATTTATAGTTGTTTTCCCAAAGGCCAATGCGAATATATATTTTTTCTTTTTTGGCTAAGTAAAACGTAACTGACATTCAAAGCTTTGGAAGTGAGGAAACGAAATGTTTTATCAGATATCAGAAGATGGTTGGGGGGGGGAGGGTGCGGTCAAAATACAACACAACTAAGTTGAAATAACTTATTTAATAGTGCCAACGTTTCGGCTAGAATTTTCAGACTTCATCAGGGCAAAGAACAAAGAACATGATAACAACCAATGAATACACAAAAAAATATATAAACACAATCGCATAAAGTTGAATGAAAGAATGTACATAAATAGAATGATATTAAAAATGAAATAAATGTTTTATCATTTAATGTTGAAAGAATTGATTAAATGACCATTTTAGTGA
>NW_027108878.1:900839-901232 GCF_000696795.3 Halyomorpha halys | reverse complement strand
ACAAATAAAAATTAACGTCATTGTTTTTAGCTAACACATCGACTTTTTAATAATAAATTAAATCCTAGATTTCCCATATTGGAAAAATAACAATCTACCAATTCTAGCATTTCTTGTCAAATCACTCCATAAGATTCAAATAGTACTTGCTTAGGGGTTGAATGTTGACTAACTTCGGATCTTGAGGAATCACTCATATTGGGGAAACTTCAGAAAGGATGGGGCGGTACGAGTTCAAAGTTCCCATTTTATGAATGTCCCTGGGTTTTGCCATATCACAGTTTAAGTTTAAAGTGAAATTTAAATGACCTAATCTATTTGGATTGCAAATCAGTGGGTATTTAGGTATTCATAAAAATAATGTTTCGTATTACAATTTTAATAAACATTCTA
>NW_027108878.1:899503-900789 GCF_000696795.3 Halyomorpha halys | reverse complement strand
ATAATGTTTCGTATTACAATTTTAATAAACATTCTACAACACTGTTTTCGAGTGTTTCCTTGTCAAAGTAATAAAATCCTCCCACCCCTCTCCTTCGAATTCCATATTATATAGTACTATTCTAGAACGAATTAGTTTAAAACAACTAAGTTTTAATTTTTCTTAGAAACGGATGGAACGAACCATTTCCAATGAAAATGTGCCAAATGAAAGTAATATCCTTGTATAAACAATTTTTTAAAGTTTTAATTCTAATTTGAGATTAACACAGCTCATCCCGATCGAGAAATGGTGCAATAAATGGCGGATAAAACATAATGAATCGAAAAGCACTCATGTGACTTTAACTATCCCCCGTAACTTCTGCCTCCTTGTTCTTTTTAATAACATTCCTTCACTTAGAACCGACACTGTGCGATATCTTATATTAATTCTATACAAAAGACTCGCCTGAAACCAACATACTACACTTGAAAGACAAGAACTCAACAGGCGATTCAGCCAACTATACCAACCACTCAGCATGACTCTCATCTCTGAATATCAAACAAACTTCTAATTTATGACTATCCTAAGACCTATCTGGACCTACGGACTTAGGGAACAGTTAAACCTTCCAACATCAAATGTATGGATCTGTCCTGTCCAAAATCCTGAGAACCGTAGTCAATTCACCCTATTACGTTTCCCACAGAACATTACACCATGACCTTCATATCCCTTTTGTCTTTGAACTCATATCAATTAAATTCTCAAAATTTCATATTTGCGGCTTTAGTGCACTTACTCAGCCTCCACTGGCTCATTACTTGTGACGCAGTGAGAGAGCTACGCTGCGATTTCAAAGAGCACTGTTTCATGCGTGGGGATAGTGAGCTCGAAGATCCTCAGGTCAAGAGCTTATATATTGTACATAATAGTATAAATGTGATTAGTGCTAAAATTATTAGTATTTTATATTGCTATATTAATTTAAAATTTAACTTATTTTATTTTATTCTTATTTCTTCCTGTACATATTTTGATTTTGTTCATTTTATTGAACTTTCAGTTTATATACATATAGAGATTTTATTTATTTATATGTAGTTATTTTTTTTTTAATGTTGGTATGAATGTGATAATTTATTTATTGCTCTAGGTTGTGGTAAATTGTAATATTTATCAATAAATTAAAAAAAAAAGACATTGAAATTAAAATTTAGCAATAATTTATTCCTAGGATACCATTCATTGCACTTTTGCTGAGCTTTTGAAAGATTCAATACATTGATTATTGCATTTAG
>NW_027108878.1:896256-899453 GCF_000696795.3 Halyomorpha halys | reverse complement strand
GAGCTTTTGAAAGATTCAATACATTGATTATTGCATTTAGAGATTTCTTATTAAATAATACAAAATGTATATTTTAATTTTACAACATAGGACTTGGCCATTAAATGGGAGTTGTGAAAATATAGACGAATAAATAGAGATTATTGGCGCTACTGTAAAATTTGGATGTTTCATAAAAGAAAATTAGAGATCTTCTGAAAAATGTACGCTTTGCAACTTTAAGAATATAAATCTAATCCACGCATGTGGAACATGTGTAGTATACTATACTCATATCTGACTCTAATACAGCACAATGATAACTGGTATTATTTCAATGATAAAAAGAAATTTAATTTTTTCTATCATTAGAACTAATATTTAAAAAAATAACAATTGCTCCAAGATCTAGGGTGTTACAATTTTATACAATTTATTAGTTTAATTTCTAATTATTAATAGAAAATAATTCGTCTTAATCAAAATGATCTGCATAAGTACTAAAATACGAATTTATAACAAAAACAATATTGTGTGTTCTATTTAGTTTAAGCGATTCAGTTAGTTATCATTACTATATGATTGAATTCCAGATAAAAGGAATGAACTTGAGGTGTTATTTTAAATTTAATACATAGTTTTTTTTGTAACTAAGTTGTCCCTGATTTTTCTTTGTATTATAGTTTTTGATTATCTGAAATCTCCTTCTTTAGCTTCCCCTTTTAGTGCCTCTCAGCGTAGAGGAGCATTCAGCTAGGAATTACATACATCCCTATTTCTAGCTAGGTTCTCAGCTCTCAGTCCCTGCAGAGTCGCTCAACCCGATTCGAGATTTAGACATCCTACGATTGCCCTTAGGTCTTTTGCATTGTGGGGCATATTTCATGGTCCTTAGAGGATCTCTGTAGTCCTCTGGATTATCTGAAATCGTGACATCATAAAAACTGAATTCAGAATTGTGATTCATACTCACTATGAGGTTACTCAGGACTGTGTGGTTTCTATTGTGGTTATTTGGGAATTATATGTTGTTTCATAGTTTTTTCTACATTTCGTAATGATTCACCAATATAAATAATTCTTAGGAGCTAAATGGATTTAATAAATGTTATTGATGTTGGATCGTTTATTTTGCTAAATAAATTCAATTCATGTGCCATTTTTCTACTAGTATACTATACCTTAAATCTATTAAAGCAATTACTAATAATTGGATGGTGTTTTGTTTTATTTTTTCTATTTTTAGAATAAATTGGAATAAATAATTTAACTATTTAATTTGGAACTGAATGATGTTTCTACTTTGGAAATTTTGTTATATGTAAAAAAAAATTAAAATGTCGTAAACCTTAGTAGGATATTGGGAAAAGAATGTCTCTGAAACGTCCTTGAAGAAAAAGAAAAGATTAAGAACATTTTATTTTTACTTCTAAATGTTTTGAATTTATGGAAATTGTAATTTTTCATAAATTTAATATTTAATTATAAATACGAAAATGAATCAAATTGGATTTTTTTAAAAAGTCGACATCGTTGGACTCATCGCCGGGGCCGGATGTTGTGTTGGTCCGCACAATAAAATACTTCGAAGTAACACACATCATCAAGTATATTGCGGAGATCATGCTGAAGGTGGGATATGTACCGGAGCCTCTACGCCAAGGGCGCACAATATTGGTCTACATGGGTAAGGGATACCCAAAAAGTATTTCCTCCTGGAGGCCAATAACGATATATTCGATTGTGCGACGAATCATGGAAAAGGTTCTAGATATTGAACTGAGAAAACAGGTCACCTTTAGCAAAAGTCAAAGGCGCTTCATCAAGGGTCTGCCGGGAACACATGTAAGCGCTAGAATCATCGACGCGATCGTAAAAGATGCCAAAAATAGGAATAAAGATTGCGCAGTTGTTTCTCTGGACGTTGTTGGTGCTTTTGACAAAGTTGGTCATGGACACATAATGAGCTCACTGGAGGCAAGAGGTGTGTCATCCGATCTTACAAATGTGATTGCGGCTCTCCTAACCTCAAATAAGATAAAGATCACGATTGGAACACACACGACTAGCAGGATCAGTGTCTTGTGGGGGGTGCCTCAGGGAGGGCCCTTGTCGCCTTCACTGTTCAACCTAGCAATCGATCATTTGTACCGCGAGCTCTGTGATCAGGAGTTTGCCAATAAGTTTGGATATGACCTGAAAAGTGACCAAGAGAGCGTGGTCCTCACAGGGTTTGCGGACGATCAGGCTGTAACGGCGCGTGACAGGGATTCTGCAGAAAGAATAATAAATGGGGTCCAGAGGCTGCTCGCGGAGATTAGTTTGGCAATTAATGCAAAGAAAAGTGTAGGTATCGTGTTGGACAAAGAAGAGCTGCGGTCAACAAAGCTCTTCCTTAAGAATACAGAGGTCATCCAAACGGCAAAAGCCGAGGACACCATCAAATATCTTGGATGTACATTCTCGGGAGAGCTAGTATTTGGAGAAGAGGTGGTGACAAAGTTAAATAATAACCTGGATAAGTTGGTGAACTCATGCCTCCTCAAACCGGAACAAAAGATCAACGTTGTCAACCAGTACTTGTTCCCGGGCCTTGTTTACCCTCTCCAGACTGCCCCCCTTACAAAGATACGTCCTGTGGTATTAGAGGGTATTGATACCAATATCCGCAGGAGTATATCATTGGGCTCCCCGCTAACACCTCGTCGGCGATGCTGTACGCACCCAGGAGATATCGAGGTCTGGGTCTGAACCACTATCAACGGGAAGCTCCACTACAGCATTGGTCCATTGCCCAGCGACTGTCGAATGTTCCGGATGCCCTATTCCAGTCTATATTCATTTACGAAACCGAAATCGCGGCATGTGCTGATAGACTTGGGGTGGATAGGGGCAACCAAAGAGAGCTCTACGACAGTCGTTACGTGAGAAGGCTTTCGAAGAATGGGCCAGTTGCAGATGGCAGGGTATCGGTGTTCGCCATTTCAAAGAGACCCCGAAAGCAAATAGATTCGTATGAGACAAACAGGTACTCTCGGGGTCAGAATGGGCGAACGCACTGGAACTTAATATCAACTCCGCACCCCTGCGTGTAGTCCCAGGAGCCAGTGGACAGCAAGGAGAAGTTGGGTCCCTCTGTCGCAAATGCGGCAGAGAGTCTGAAACACCAGCTCATTCGCTGGGAAAATGCCCCAACAACTACCTCCTTATAACACGCC
>NW_027108878.1:895381-896206 GCF_000696795.3 Halyomorpha halys | reverse complement strand
ATTCACCAATATAAATAATTCTTAGGAGCTAAATGGATTTAATAAATGTTATTGATGTTGGATCGTTTATTTTGCTAAATAAATTCAATTCATGTGCCATTTTTCTACTACTATATCTTCAATCTATTAAAGCAGTTACTAATAATTGGATGGTTTTTGTTTTATTTTTTCCATTTTTAGACTAAATTGGAATAAATAAATAAATTGAAAGGGCTTATTTAACTTGGAACTGAATGATGTTTCTACTTTGGAAATTTTGTTATATGTAAAAAAAATTAAAATGTCGTAAACCCTAGTAGGTAGGATATTGGAAAAAGAATGTCTCTGAAACGTCCTTGAAGAAAAAGATAAGATTAAGAACATTTTATTTTTACTTCTAAATGTTTTGAATTTATGGAAATTGTAATTTTTCATAAATTTAATACTTAATTATAAATACGAAAATGAATCAAATTGAATTTTTTTTTAAATTTACAATAATCCTACTTAAACAAAAATTATTATAATTATTTTTTTAATTGGGAGAAGATAGCTGACCGTATGAAGTAGATTGTAAGAAGATAGTCCAGATGGGGCCAATAAAGGTATCAAAATAGATAAAGAAATCTATTTATTGTTTACCAACGTTTCGCCCCACTTTGCAGGGCTTCGTCAGGTTGAAACAAAGATGACAACTAATTATTATCTTTATTTTAAAGAATTATTTAGTTATGAAGAAGTCTTTTAAGAATTTGCATTTCATTATACCTGTATTTTTCTTCTTAAGATTATAAATTACTATTACAATATTTATATAAAGCAAATTATAGACTCTCGTTGATCTTT
>NW_027108878.1:863019-895331 GCF_000696795.3 Halyomorpha halys | reverse complement strand
ATTTTGACAAAGACGTGAGAACGTAGTTCTATATTCAGTTGGTGGCGTACTACCTTTGGGAAATCGGGATAATTGGAGCATTGTATTTGGTAGCCTGTGTATCCATGGAGGATTGATGACTTCCGGTATGTACAGAGGTATTTCTTTAAAGAACTCAATAGCAGTATGTGTTCTTTCTGCCAACGGGAGTGTTGAATTTATTTTATTTCTAAACAAATTAGAATATTTAGGTTTAAAGATGTATTTATGCGTAGGGTGATCGTTTTGAGAGTATAATTTCGAAATATAGTTTTTCGCCAGTTTTTTCCTTCTGAATAAAAGAGAAGGTAGTCCAGCTTCAGAACACAGACTAAGAATGGGGCTAGTTCGAAAAGCGCCGGTTGCGATACGTATCCCTGTGTGATGAACCGCATCTAGTCTGTCAAGGATTCGGTGTCTGGCAGAGCCGTAAATGAAACATCCATAGTCCATCTTTGAGCCATCAAAAACAATATTGTGTGCTCTATTTAGTTTAAGCAATTCAGTTAGTTATCATTATTATATGATTGAATTCCAGATAAAAGGAATAAACTTGGTTTTATTTTAAATTTAATATATACTTTTTTTTGTAAGTAAATTTTTCTTGATTTTTCTTTTTATTGTAGTTTTTCATTATCTGAAATCTTCTTCTTAAGGTTCCCCTTTTAGCGCCTCTCAGCGTAGAGGAGCATTCAGCCATTAATTACATACATCCCTATTTCTAGCTATGTTCCCAGCCAGCTCTCAGTCCGTGCAGAGTCGCTCGAACCATTCGAGATTTAGACATCCTACGATTGCCCTTAGGTCTTTTGCATTGTGGGGCATATTTCATGGTCCTTAGAGGATCTCTGTAGTCCTCTGGATTATCTGAAATCGTGACATCATAAAAACTGAATTCAGAATTGTGATTCATACTCACTATGAGGTTACTCAGGACTGTGTGGTTTCTATTGTGGTTATTTGGGAATTATATGTTGTTTCATAGTTTTTTCTACATTTCGTAATGATTCACCAATATAAATAATTCTTAGGAGCTAAATGGATTTAATAAATGTTATTGATGTTGGATCGTTTATTTTGCTAAATAAATTCAATTCATGTGCCATTTTTCTACTACTATATCTTCAATCTATTAAAGCAGTTACTAATAATTGGATGGTGTTTTGTTTTATTTTTTCTATTTTTAGACTAAATTGGAATAAATAAATAAATTGAAAGGGCTTATTTAACTTGGAACTGAATGATGTTTCTACTTTGGAAATTTTGTTATATGTAAAAAAAATTAAAATGTCGTAAACCCTAGTAGGTAGGATATTGGAAAAAGAATGTCTCTGAAACGTCCTTGAAGAAAAAGATAAGATTAAGAACATTTTATTTTTACTTCTAAATGTTTTGAATTTATGGAAATTGTAATTTTTCATAAATTTAAACCTGATGTATTTAGGCAGCATAGATAAATAATGTATTTCTCTCTCTCTTTACAATAATCCTACTTAAACAAAAATTAATATAATTATTTTTTTAATTGGAAGAAGATAGCTGACAGCATGAAGTAAATTGTAACAAGATAGTCCAGATGGGGCCAATAAAGGTATCAAAATAGATAAAGAAATCTATTTATTGTTAACCAACGTTTCGCCCCATTTTGCAGGGCTTCGTCAGGGCTGTCAGATTGAAACAAAGATGACAACTAATTATTATTTTTATTTTAAAGAATTATTTAGTTATGAAGAAGTCTTTTAAGAATTTGCATTTCATTATACCTGTATTTTTCTTCTTAAGATTATAAATTACTATTACAATATTTATATAAAGCAAATTATAGACTCTCGTTGATCTTTGAGGACAGTTTTAGCATTTATTTATACATATCTTACTACATATTTACTAAAGAGTTATTTGTATTTCCTAGATATTGTATATTTGTTATGAAAGAAACCCTTGTATATTCTATTTCCTTTGTGCTATTTACAGTTAATCTAACATATATCTGTATGTACAGTGTTTCCTGTGTACACTAATACTTTTCTTCATAATAGGGAGGACTATTAGTGATATTACAGGAGTTAAAAAGTACTAAAGTACAAGTTACTTTTGTATAGGTCAATGTAATTGTGTTAAGTTAAATCGACAAGACTAATAGTATTAGTTTGTACTTTATTATGAAACAGGGCCTAGATGTAGATATAACTCCTATGTATGTATGTGTATGTGTTACGAAAAAACAAATCCATATTTGATATTAAGTTGTATTATATATTATGTTATAGACTGAGTAAAGTATACTTAATACATTTCATGTATTATATATGTAGGAAGTACTAATTTTATTTTAATGAAGGGTACGAAAAATAAAATCCATATTTGCTTGCTACGAGGAAATCCAAGGGAGATGACATTGTAGTATACATATTCCATTTCTTGGATTATGTGTGTACTAATAATGTTATTATACTTTTATGAAGTGTACGAAAAAAAATCCATATTTGATGCCCATTAGATAAAAAAGTATCTGAATCCTATCGTATATATTTTGTTACAAGTATATTTATTGTATTTGCTTAAAAGATTAACAAAAAAAGGAAGATGAGAAAAAAATGCATATTTGAGTTTATTTTGTAAATAAACTTGTTTAAAATTTTGTTTTTCTTGGATGGTTCTAAAAATCCATATTTTTGTTGTTTTTTTTACTGCATATAAATCCAGTGATCAGTAATGATCTTGAAGCTGTTTTTTGACTACAGCAATGATTGTGACACAGGTATAGTATAAAGTTCCAAGTAATTTATCTTTACCTGCATTAAAAATCTATTCTGAGTATCTATTAGCGTTATACTGTACCTGTCATAAAGATATCATCAACTATTAAACATATAGCTATTGAATGGTTCTTCTTTATCTTCCAAAGCCGAAATCGATCGCAGTTGATCATCCGAAAGATGAAAACATTGAAGCTGCTTATAACCCATTCGTTACCGATGGATCAGCGTTATGAAATTCATTTTATGCCGTGAGAAAAGCCATGAACCTATGATTTGCCCTTCAGACACCTCGTCCATAGACAAAAAAATCTTGGAGGCGAGCAATGGGCAGGGCACCGACTTATTACAGAGGGAGCACGAAGGCAGGTGGTGATAACCTAGATTACGATACAATTACCATTGTCGTCGGTGAGAGGTGTCCGTTAAATCATTTTAATTGAATCTCCGATGGCTTTTCACGTTCTATCGCAGCACGACGGTGAGATAACGAGCCCTTTTCCTCATCCATGCTCTCCTTCTTTCTTTGTTTCTGTCTTGCTGCGCCTCACATCTGGCTGGTTATTGTATCTCTCGCCATCTCAACTTGACATTACAACCAATTATAGAAAAGTAATCCTCTACTATTGGATTATCACCGGTATAAAACGAGTTTCACACCTGTTATTCACGGCATTCCATGATTTTTTGTTATCTTATTCTCGGCCATCTCAATGTTACCGCTGTATAAGTAGCCTCTTCAGAGAGATTTATGTGTGACTGTCTCCAACAGGTAATCCCTCACAACCCTTACATAATGTGTAATCGTGGGCTTTATTAATTTCCCTGTCATAAACGAATGACTGATTTTTACAGCTGATCGACACTCAGCTCTATAAGGAAAACCATTTGGAATAATAAAAAATGTTACAGCTCATGAGGTAGAATAATGGTCATAGTTTCCAAGTTATCAACGATATACAGACAAATCAATATCTCAAAAATCTCGAAAAAAATGTATATCGAAGGATTCAATGGAAAATACATAACAATCTGAAGTTGAATGCATATAATAGGGAAATAGTTTCCAATCGCCTCGTTAAAACTCTGTTATTAAATATTAATATGTAATTATAAATTGTATCCAACTATTAACCTTTGAGCTAACTCTTACATGGAAAACTGTGTATCTGACATCTCCCGTTGCATAATTTTCGACTTACTGCGATTGAATTATCTTTGCCTCCTATTACTCGTTGGCTCCTATTTACATCTCAAATATCCTCCACTTTGAATAAACTATTGATAAAATGCTTTGTATGATTCATCATCGTGATCCACAGGAACAACTCTGGAAAGACATTAAGAAGATTTGAAGTTGCCTTACCCTCTAACGTCGTCTTTCCTTGCATCTTTACCATTCCAATTGAATGGAACTCAACGCTCCAACTTTAACTTAAACAAAATCTGCATTTCAAAGTTTCTGTTTAATCCTATTCTACCAGGTACTGTCCATCAACCTTTTACCCTCTGTTTCACTAAACCTCTGCGTTTGACAAGTTCTTCATTGACCTGTCTCTCACCGAAACTATATTTTTTTTTTTTCTACCATACGTTATTCGCTAACATTAACTCGTTAAATCAATCCCGTTCAATCACCGTTTCTTTCTCCAAACCGAAATGCTCTTATAAATCGAATATGGTTCGGGTGCGGTCAAATAAAACTTGGTGAGAACGTTAACCAAGAGGGCAGTGTCTTGCCACTTCCCAGATTCTGGCGGAGGGGTTATCGCTCTGAACAACGTGTTAGCACAAGCCTTCAGGCTACTGGTGCTATAGATACGGCAAACAGTAAAGATCTCAGTACTCGGTACCGGTGTTAAGGCTATGGAACATCTCCATGATTGATGGCGTGAAGATGGACGGTGAAATAATGATGGGAAGTGGTTGCTTGTTTTGTGCTGTACGGCTCAGGTCTGGGCCTGAAGGTCAGCTTTTTATTTGGAGTAACAAATTATCCCTGGGTGAGAGGCCTCTTCTCTCCTGTGGTCGTTTCTTGTATTTCTTAATCTTATTCCATTCCTTTATTATCGGAGAAGTGAGGAGCACTTTCAGGAGTCGGGCTACCAAGCTCGGCCACATAACCCACAAAGAGGTGATTTATAAAGGACCATGCAGAAGCGTCAGATTTTTTTCCCAATTAAGGGTACCCACTATGCTGCCGTTGTAAGGGCGCCGCGAAATATTCAATTAAACAATTCTCCAAGTTTCTTGGAATTTCCAATTCTCGAATTTTTGTGCCAAAAATCGTGTATGCTGACAAAATTCAAAGAATTTAACAACTTTCCAGTCTTCCATTGTTTTCTTTTCAATCCGCATCTTTCTAGTGCGCAAGCACGGCTTCCCTAAGCTGTAATCACTAAATAGTACGAAATTAATAAGTACATGTCTTTGATTTTTTGATGTTAAATGAGTAATCGCTTTTATAATAGAAAGCTTTCCAATTATTCATAAAAGTCAAACATTTTGAAAAAAATCTGATGTATTAAGGGAGCCGGGAAAAAAAATCCGATTATTTAGGGAGCCGCAAACCGAAAAAAGATTGGGAACCTCTGGGGTGACCTATTAGTGATCTTCTGCTGATTAGGGGTGGGCCATCCAGGCCGTTTGGTCCCATTGCTAGTAACTGATTGAGGAAAGATCAGAGCTCCTTGCAAAGTCTGCAGGCTCCAGCTTGTTGGAGATTAGGCCCATGAGGTGACAGTTGCTAACAGTCGTTCTCTATAGGGGACGCCGGTGCTATTTGTAATTGTGCGAAGGCGCTTGTCTATTTCAGTAGTAAAATTTCATTCCCCTCCCTTCCATCTTAATTCCCCACAAAACTCAAAAATGAACTTGGATGAACACTGCAAGTTATTGTCAAAGTGCCTTTCTCACTGAGCTACCCCGCTCTACTATAATTAAATAAAATGGTTCGTGAGCGTGATTTGCTCCAAGTGTGTTTTTTTGAGGTTATACTATATTACAAAAAATTAGTTAAACCTATAAAAGTATCTTTATTAGACAACAGATACAATTAAGATGTCAATTACTTTTTCTTAAGCCGTTCACGTTCCGATTTTAAATCACCGTTCTCAGATTCACTTATTTTCAAATTTTAATGTCAATAATTACCTGTTGAGATATTTTCATATTATATGTATATTTTTTGTATATGATACATGAGATTGATAAAATAGTCTTGAAAAAATGAATGATTTCGATGCTCAAAACGAAAGATATATTTTTATTAGTTTCTCAGTTATGATTTCTATTCGGACTGGAATGCCTGTCATTATTTTAACGCCTGATGAAATTTATCTATTCCAGTCAGCTCCTTTGGCCTTGTTTCAAGGATTATAAGGATCTAGTATAGTATAGCATGGAATAAAACATAATAAATAAAGTGACACGAATACATAAATATACTAAATTTATCTGTGTCTTTTGATTTAGCTGTTTGTATTGTTACCTCGTTTACTTAACCCTTTGGTAGAAATGTCCCAAGTTTGTGTTAGACACTATTACAACAAATTTCGATTTTCGAAGGATCTCGATACTGCAATATCCAAGGTTTTGGACGCATTACAAATACATGAGACCGTAGTGAGATTTGCCAGCGTGTTAGGCGAAACTTCAGTTTTCTGAGGCAGAAGCGGTGGTAATTCGAATCCGGTCTGAGCAGGTTGATTTTATTTTGTGGTGGGCTTATGAAACATAGTTCCACTTTGGCTGAAATTGGTTTGTAATCCGTATTTTCTGCTCTAGTTGGACTACTTAAGGACGTTAATACTCAATAGAATCTTTTTACATAAAATCTAACCTATAGAAAAAAAATTTGTAAATATTTTTTATTACTCTGGTGATCCTAAAACGGTTTTTAACTAGCTAATTGGTTTGATAAAGAAATTTCTTTTTTTTTTGGTTGTAAATCCTGAACAGTGGTGTTAGTGAAAAGTTGTAACTAAAGAGCATTATGTTCTACGTCGAATGAGTATCATAACGTAATAATTCGGTCAAGAGAGGTGGTCACGACGTCGTAAACGATCTTTTTTTGTTGTATACGTTCTTGAAGAGACCAGTTATTGGAGCCCCCAAGAACAATTGGAGTGGATGGTTTTCCAATTATAGGTATTTTTTAAATATTGTTCGATATAACTATCTTGATTCTCCTCTTTCAAGTAAATGATACATAAGTGATGCAGGACTTCTTGGGGGTTGTTTAATTCAGGTATTTTCTGGAGTAAAAGTTGGGAGATATTGCCCAAATTAATTATTATTTGCTGGTATAGCTGGTTTGAATAATGAAGTGAATTGTACTAAAAATAAATCTCAATCATGATGAACAAAAATGTTATAAACTCTATTCTTGTATAATTAATGACAATTGATATATGTATAACCAAAAGGTGGTTACAATTCGGTTTAGTTGTGTTAGTTATAATTTTGATTATTGAATACATTAACTAATAAATTATATGATCATTTAATTGGTTTTTGACCTGAGTTTGATTTACTGAGGTTTCCTTTGTAGCTTGAAAACTAGTTCTTGTTGTGTTTTCAGTCCTCTCATCCTAATTATGTCCCTTGCCTGGCTGGGTTCAATTAACTAGTCACTCATCCTGAGTGATAGTTGTCTCCTAACAAAAAGAAGTTGCCCTAAGGTAGCCTGAGTTCACTCATCAATGTCTTTGTTCTTATTTTTATGAGGTACCTCTTCACTTGCTCGGAGGGTACTCACTCTCTTGTAGAGCCCAATATGACTCAAGCCTATTTCTTTTAATACCTGCCGCTAGATTGTGTTTTCACATTCATCTTGAGTTCTATTCAAATGTGAAGGGGGACATTTTCCCCAAACCAGAGTTTAGTGGGTCGGTTTTGCCTGGAAGGATCGCCTGCTTATATCTAATAAAGCCGAATCATTGCGTTATGGTCCTCATTCAACACATAATGGATTAAAAAAGATTTAAAGAAGGCTCCAGAAATTTTGAATTCATTATTTTATCAAATTAATCAGTTGCTTTGTAAACGCTAGGAATACGTTGCTGTGTTGTGTTTGAATTCATATATAGTAGTATTGGGATCAGTAAGAGTTTTAACGGATGTATATTGGTGGATTTATTATTTATTTACTTGCGGATGTATGTTCCATGGGCCAGATTTTATACATCGGGGCGTTGTAATACAACGTAATTCTCAACCTGAAGTTTCCTAAAACTTGTTTAGTACGAAGTAATTAGTACCAAGTGAAATTCGTTGGAAAATGGATTTTATAAAGATTTATTAAATCTCATTCTTTATATTAACTTACTTTATTTAATTCATTTTCTTTTCGTTTGTACATGGATCTTGAAATTCAGGTTGATCGTTCACCAATAAATCATGAAAAAATAGCAATTTCTATGCTAATTTTTAATCGAATCTTATTTTTCTGAACTGTCACCTAAATTCCTTTCTCAAGTAAGAAATGATTTTGAACCCTAATAAATCATTAATAACAACATTGTAAGGTTTAAATATCACAGTTTTGAATTATTTTACTTTCAGAAATAATTCTTAATTAAGATTAATATTGGTCATCGTTATACCATGTATATTTGAGTTTATTGTTATCTTCCGAAGTGGTTCTTCAAACAGTAATGTCTTGTTTATTGAAAAGGGTAGCAACGTGGTAACTTCTGTCTACCAACCAGAAGGTTACGAGATCGATTCTCCGGCCCTACCCGGGATTTTTTCAAGCATATAAATATGCAATACTCACTCACAACCTCCCCCCGGACATTTGTGAGGCCCGTAAGCCAATGGGTGGCACTCACAAATATAGGCGCGGGAGTGACGAACCTCGTCATGACATGTAATGTATTTCCTACGTACATTGTGCGAAGCCTTGGACCTCTATGGTTTGTCGCGCAAATAATAATAATAATAATAATAATCTATGGAAGAAGAACATCGGATATTGAATCTGATTGGATTTGTCGAATAAAAATATCTCAAAGAGCTCAAATATTGTGTAAAATAAAATCTTTGCGTTGTGTTGCAACAATAAATCCTTGTTAATCCGCAGGGTAAGGAAGTCTCATTACATTCTGCCATGATACATAAGTATTGCCTAGTAAGAGCTGACAAGGAGGCTGAACCACAAGGGTTGGGTCCCTAAAAATGAATTATAATTCTGGGATACCCCTTCTCTTACACTCTACAAAGGAGAATGTAAAAACATCGGGTTGTATCATAAAATGATCGTAAGGGTATCATAAATTACTCACAGATATTAGAATATTAATCCATTTTGCAGTTTCACTTTTTTAAAGGGCGTGGAGTTTGACATATTAACTGCGACAAAATAAGTAGGATGAAAGGTAATTTACAGCATGAGGGAAAATTTTTCCAAAAATTAATTTTGGAATGAGAAAGGCAGTGCCAGAAAGAGGCCGAAGCTAAGTTGTGTTGCTTTGATGCGAGGCAGTAAACCCGGGGAGTTTAACTCTCAATTTTATTGTCGGTAATAGCGGCCGTTATAAAACGGTTCTGTCGCGACAGCTGATGAGTCTCCCGCTGTGCTACAGTTGTGGAGAAATCTTCTTCTGGTCTCTTGTATTTCACTTTATTTTATACTGACCTCGACCATTGTGGTCAGTGAGAGTAATCTTCTTGTCTGTTTAGTGCTTCCAGTATGGCGACCTTACAAGGATTTGCTTTTTGTATCAACATAAAATGAAACAAGGCTACTTATGGTTGAATAATCTAATTAATTACTAACAATAGGACTAGCCATTTTACTACCAAAGATTCAATCTTTTAGCTACATAAGGTAATTTCAAACCTCCTCAGCCAAAGCGTTTCAAAAGATGCAATATTGTTTCGTTGTCTAAATACACACCGACATGTTAGCGTTCTCATGTGATTTAAGATGTGCATAAAAAACTTTTCATTTCTGACAAAATGATAAATTAAAATATAAAAAATGATAGAAAGTGGAAATGATGATATCGATAGTTTTGTGATTATGAGAAAAGTTAACAAACTTTTTATGTCAAAATTGCCTAATTTATTATTTTTGTAAGAGCGTAAATAACTGCTCGAGCAGTATCTTTACTATTTAGCATATCATCAATGCACGTTTGAATTTAATCTGGTTTTATATTCTCTTTATAATTTTAAGATCTAACTTGGTATGTTATTTCACTGTTAAAAAATTAAAAATCATCAATTGATATATAGTTATTTCGAAATTCTGGTTGGGTTTTCATTAAAGCGGCCCAAGATCTACCTTATGAACCCACAAAAGCCTTTTACAGTTGTGATAGGATAGAACTGGAGGATTTCCATCAATTGCTAAGTCGTTCCGCTTACTAATAGATCAAAAGTAAAAAATTGGTCAATTTCCAGCTTTTTAGAGCGGGATAAATTTATTTATATCTGCTAATCATAGAGTGAATCTTCAACTGAATATTAAGTCGATCTCAGATTTATTAATTTAATACTCGTAAGATACACTCATATATGATGGTCATCAAATATTTTTCCCACACAGGGAAAAAAATATTACATTTCAAATATTAGGCTTGCATCTCCGAAGACGGAAAATTTGATTCTGAGAATGGATTAATTCAGGTGAGAAGCAACTTAGGAATAACACAGATTGAACATTTATATTAAAATTTTTGTGATAGAAAAATAAGAATATCGTTTTAAAATTGAACAGATGATTAGAAGTATTTAAATATATATCGCTCTGTTCAGGGAATCCCACTGAAAAATGTTACACATATATAACTAACTACAGGAGGAAACAGTACAGCATATCACACAAAGACACCTTAAGTAATAAGGTAATAAGTAATAAATTCATTCCTCCTTCCTTCAAGTATAATGAAAATCTTTTTACACCTTAATCAAGTTAGATATTTAATGTGTTTTCCTTTTACTATTATCTAACTGCAATAACTATTTGGAGATGAACTTTGTTTACTGAATTATAAGTTTAAAGAAATCTATGTGATTAATAAATAAGAAAATTACTTTATACATCGTATATCTATTTATAAATACATCATAAAACCAAATAAGTAATAAGGCTTTAATAACCTCCCCACTTCTTTAACCCAGTATTCCATTTTCTCGTCCCATTCTCCCTACCTGGGAGGTGGCTGGGGAAGAAGGGTCCCATCAATCTTTTTTGTAATATTTGATATCATTTTCATTTAATTTCAAAAAGAAAAAAATTATTGTTTTATCAGCATGCGGAGGATCCTCACCTCCAGATATATTAACCAAGGAACGGGAATCACTTCAACAGTTGCTAAGTATTCATTCCTCCTTCTAGTACCATTGGTAGAATAAGGCAATATGTTCGATTTTTTTTTTTTTTTAATATTAATTTCATTACATAGATTTATGTTATATAATGGTTTTGTATGAAAACAAAAAAAGAAAAGGTATCTTGCTAAATGACTTAATTTAATTATATCCATGGCACTGCAAGCTAAGGCGTTTCGAGAGAAGCAGGGAAACCAGCAGACATTGCCTCTGAATAAAAACGTGAAAATCAACTTTTAAGCCTATATCTGAGGCCATCTCCATAATAATGAATATTTCGATTTTCAACCCATTCATTATTACAAAAATGGGTTAGAAGACCTAAGGGAACTAGCGGTCCACCTGAGGGTGGAGACAAAATATAATTTTGCGTTTTATATTAGAAATATTCCAATTTTAAGTGGCTTCCCAAGAAAAAAGCGTAGACCTTTTGCTAAATAATTTCTAATGATAAAGCAAGCATAAAAAGGAAAACACTTTGGTGGTGTGGTGCTAGCTGCTCATAGGGTACTCTGTGGAACAAGAAAAGTATCATTTTTAATCGTGAGAGTTTCTCCGTTTGCTTTTAGATGATTATAAACCGCGCGTCATATTTTATTTTATTTTTCAGTAAAATTTTTTTTTTTGTTGTGTCACTCATCGTGGGCGTGAGTGATATTACCTTTCAGCAATTTAAATCTTCTTTTTTCATCTGTCCAAATGGCTCCTACATATTTCGTATAATAGATGTTGAACTCTTTTCGAATGATATTTTAGTTACATTTGGCTAGTCTTTGTTTAATGTGTGCTATTTCTTCAATGCATTTATCTGATGTCATGTTTTTCTTTCCTGACTAACAAAATATCGACGTAACTGTTATTAGAGAGACTAATGAGTTTTAAGACGGTAAAAATCTTCCATTAATATTTTTTGTTTGTTCATGTTTATATTTTATTACAGACTATTGATGGTTTTATATCAAATATACTATTTTGCCTATTTATGAAGTATTTCTTAAAACAGCCGTTCTGCAGAATATATTTTTTATGCTTCTCCATTGATATCGTTTTAATAATTAATATATGAACTAAACCTATTGGTATATTTTTTTTTTTCATTTTCCTTTCCTTTTACTTCTCGATTTCTGATTTCAACACAAGTAACAGGATGCTTATTAAAACTTTCTTTTCTTTTTATAACGTTTTCCGCCCCTCATTCATGCAATAACCGTAAACCATCTAGCGGAGGCGATAGTCGCACACTTTCCCGATACAATGAAGCAATATACTCCAATGATTTATTACAGCTTTATTGTTTAGCAATATCCGACAGTCGCTAGTGAAAATCATCTTTGGCCTCCTGCATCTCTGCTGGAGAACGAGATCTGCTTCGCCAGGCAGCTTCCAGGAGACGTCGCAAGTTTATTGCAAGGACGGTGGAGGACCGTTATGCCATTATATCCCTGATAGATGCACATCAGCCATCCGTTAACTGCGTTTGTAAATACGAGGCTGTCCCTGTCATGTTATGACCTCACGAAGGCAGTAAAGTCGCACCCCTTGCGTCTATTTCATGCTTGAGAATCGCCTATGACCTGAGTGCTGTATTGAGTTGTAGCTTCATGCGCTGGCCACTGGGGCAAACGCAAACGAGCAACGGGTCCTTTCTAAGGTCCCTTTCTACATCCATAAAATATTATGCCCGTAATAAAAACTCAATTATAATATTTTAGCATCATATAGATTAATAATATGAATGTATAAATATAAATATAAAAAAGGACTTTGCTGCATTAACGAGGTATAATCCAAAATCGTGTTTTGGTATATTGAACTTCAATCATTTCATTATTCGCTGAGACTTATTAAGATCATCTAATACGCCGTAGACCTTAAAAATGATGGGAACAACTATCTACAATGAAGGTAAAACTGGTTTAATATCAGACTCAATAGTTTAGTCAGCAAATCAGAGATTTCCATTGCGCGTTTATACCTCGTTATTCCGGGAAACTTTTTTTTTTTTTGCATTCCGCCTAATTAGGAATTAAAATGAACTGTTTGTTTCGTTCATATTTCTTCTAGAATATTCATCATGGAAGTTTAGGAACGAGTGGTGAATGAATAATCTTGATTTTTAAAAAATATATATATTTACTTTCTTTTTTAGGAATCGTCTTCAAATATTATTATTTTCATTCAAATCACTTTCTTAGTTTTTTCTTAGGAAGCTAGAACGAAATTTACAGAAGAAATTTTTTACACAAACTGATAATTGCTTTCATAGACGTTTACGAACCTTGTTCACTCTCTTCACTACTGTTTACACTGAGTTCAGAATCATCCTCTTCACGACCAGTTTTATTAAGTTTGGTGCATTCAGATTGCTGAAGCAGGTCTTCACAAACTTCCATTTTTTTTTGTTTTGTTTTCTTTTTGACCTAGTTTAAAAGAGATCTGGGCTAAAAATTTAGTCATGTAATTGAAAAAATAGTTATTATTGTTAGTATTTATACTTCAATATTACATATTTTGTATTTTGAGCACATTAGTCTTAGTTGTAGGTTTCTTTTGCAAGACAGGTTACAAATCTTCTTCTTGAAACAATGTTTTGTTTGAAGATTGTTTGAAAGGAAACAATGTTCTTCAAATACCTTTTTATACTTTCAATTTATCCTTATTTATTTTTTTATTAAACTGATGTTCCTGTCACACTGTCCAAAAGAATAGCTCCAAACAGGACATAACTGCGTTCTATATAAATGAAACCCCTTTGTTCTATCTGAGTATTCTATAGAAGAGGGGGATAGCGAACAGTCAAACGAGACAGGTCGAGATATCTCGCTGAAAATTTCCAAAATTTTTAAAACATATTAAACATATAGTTTAGATGATGTTTTTGAAATCCCCAGAAACTTGTTTTCCGCAGGTATTGCCCCGTACTCCTTACTGTAGCTACGTCCTCAATTTTTGTTTTCTGCTTAACACTTATTAGACAGGTAGTTGTGTAATTTATTTAAAAATCTTCTTTTCCCAGCTGTGTTTTCTCTACAGTCATATGTGTTCATCTTGTATTTATTATGTATATAATAAATAATTTAAGACCTTGTAATATCCCTATTTAAAAAGTTATATTATTATTAAAAACAACTTGTTTTTTTATTCGTAATTGAATCCACAAATGCAATATGGAACTTACCAATGATTTTACTAGTTTTATTAGGTACATCGATATTATTTTCATTTTGTAACTAAAATTCAAAAATCTATATCGAACAGTGATATTGAGTAACGCTGTGCCATTTGTTTACGATGAGAAATGAAGATTATCGACATAGGATATTAGAAAAACAATAAAAGAAACATACAATTATTAGTATTCGGGAATGGTGGAAATATTTTGAAATTCGTCAAAGGAAGATAGACAGAAGTTTAAATATAGGAAATAGAGCACCAATACGCAAACTCGGGCTGCCAAACACTCTTGGAAGATATGTATGAAGCTTTATAACTGGGGGAGGAATGGGAAAGCCTTAGGATGGAATACGTTGCTCCAGTCCTGAAATATGGTGAGGAAAAGTGGAAATACATTTCACAGTATTAGTACAAAAGATTATATCAAGAGAGGAAACACCCGAAGAAATGAAACTAAGATATTTATACCCAATTTACAAAAAATGAACGAAATGGTGACTTCATATAATGGAGGCGTATGTTTCATCAATTGTATGACATGTCTGGGTGGAATTTTTAAGAGTAAGATGAAATTTTTTCCTTAGAAAGTAAAAAGCTAGTGTAATATTAAATTCTTTTTTTTTTCGCACCCTCCTGTGGAAAAATCAAATACTTAAATACAAAATGATATGAATGTTATAATGATTCCTTCTTTACCCGAAGGTATTTTAAGGGGTGAAGATGATGTCAACTGTACGTGGAGTGTCGAGGGCGCTAATTGCGCGCATGTTAAATTCTGTCCTCTGGACCTCAGATATACATCCAACAGCAAGAGGTTAATGGACAAGTCTATATTTAATTCTTTGTAGTTCTAACTATGGGTAAATTCTCCACAGGTTTGTCTCTAGTAATTGTACTATAATTCCCATCACATTTACTAGTTGTATATTTTAGTTAATACAGTGTTTAATTAAAATAAAATATAAGTTAATACAGGATTCTTGCGTGCATGTTGGGCTAATGTGAAGTGGATATGTAGCGAAACGGAGTAATTATCTAAAAATAATCATGCAGTCGAGATGAAATTACACTTCAATTATAAAATTCAATACCATGAATTGTGCTAAAAAACTTTAATTTAAATTTTGTTTGTTAAAAAAATAAATTGTCACTTGTTTAATCCCAAAAAAAGTTCTTACTGTTGGTATATATGTTTTTTAAAACATTTTTGATTCATGGCAGCTAAGAAAATCGTTTGAAGTCCTGTTCTCAGTGAATCAGAAATGAATTGTTTGTTAATTTATGCTCACTTGATGGATAAACAGACCGTTAATTTCCCGGTCTCAAAAGAAGAAGGTAGAGAATGCAAAGAAATCTTTAGGAGTTCTTAAAAGATAACAAATTGATGTTTAGATGTGCATTAAATTTATGATTGGCTCGAATATACAGGTAATATGTAATCTATTTGGAGGGATGATGGTGATTTAGCCGTGGTCTGTCCGTATTTGGTTCTTCCTATTCGAAACATTCTCCAAAGCTCTTTATCATTTGTTTCGATGCGACAGGTTCGCTAGATGAAAACAAAGCGAAATCATTCTTGTAATAGGTTAGAAATGGAATGGTTTATTCACATTTCTACAAGGAATTCAATAAAGTGAAACTTTTTTTATTTTTACCTAACTTTCCTAATTTGCCAATTTGAGATGATTTTTTTTTTTTTTTTATATATATATAGAAATGAGTAGTGTTATAACTTAGCAGGTAATCAACATTTTACATTATTTAAAACGAAAACAACAAACTGTGTTTTTGTAAGGTAAACGGTCGCCGAGAAATTGAACGACTAGAAATACCTAATACGCGTGGGACGGGGTCCCCATTCTACCTTCTATAACTACAGAAACTCATTTTTCTAATCTCTATGATTCCTCAAACACAACTAAGAAGAGGAACTATTGTAATTAAAATTCAGAAACTCAGGTCTTCTCAGCTTCGTTGTTGGGGTTTTGGAAACTACACATCCATTAGGACGTTTTGTTTTCTTATACAATTTCATTAACTATATGTTCCTTAATTCCATTGCTAAATTAAAGACAGATGTCGTCCATTATATGATAGAATTATTTTTTTTCTTTATCCGCTACCTGGTCGTTTCTAACTTATGGGATAATTATGCTGTAGGTAACCAACATATTCTACCAGAGTGGCAGGAACGAGTTTATATTCCGTGGAACTATCACAAATAAGGTTGACTTCTCAACTCACTCATCTATAACGGCCTCAACGGATTTTATCGAATTCATAGTGGCTAAATTAACGGCTAAAAATGCTAATCATATTCCCCAACAAACCATGTAAAGCTGTGTAAAATGTATAAATATAGTGTGTCTACCCCACGATAAAATGATTGTCTACAAAATAATTAAATTTACAGCTCATTATTTTTTTCAATAATGAAGACGTATGAAAAAACAATTTTTATCAACGAATTTCAAAAATGAATGTTTTTTCTAAAACACAGCAAATTTTTGTACTTTTTCATGATATTTTTTTTTTTTTTTCAAAATAAATACTTTTATTTTCATGAACTCCTAAGCCACGTATATTTCCTAAAGCCATTGGTTTTAAAAAAATATATTCAAATGTTAATTTAAATAATCTAAAACAATTAAAAACATAGAGATGTTATACCTCCTTAGTTAAAGATTAAATTTTTAATCTAAATCAGGTCAATGGAACTTACTGCGACCTTGGCTTGCTTGTTTCATTCGGATAGATAATATAAAGATGAAAGAGGAACCTCCCATTACTGTTTGCCTAAGTATTGTAGAATTTCTCCACCTCGCCCAAGGCTTTAAGTTCATTATAATTAACCTACATTTTGATGTTTTCCAAGCACATCTCTGAAACTGATTCTGTTTTGTTTTCTTTTATACATGCATTCTGCCCCGACTTTGGTGCCTTATTTTTTATTATACTTTGAAAAAAACCGGAGAAAGGATCTTATCAAGTTCATACTCATAGAGCGCAAGGATGGTATTTTTTAAAGTGTAACTTAATTAGAATCATGAAAAAATCAGAAGTACTTCAGGACTTTTAGATCTTAATAATGATATTATTAATTAAAATAAATAATTGAAATTAAAAAAAAAATTTTGTATTAAAAATAACTTTTTTGCTACAGCCTAAATAGTTTCCGAATCTGCCCATCAACTTCTTACAATTAAGTTCACACGGTATTTTTTTTGTAGTTACTATCATAAATTTTGTCTCATTTTGTTGGTAATGAACGAAACTCTAGGTTTATCTCCATTAGTAATAGTTCCCTCTTTCTACATATTTAACAAAAATAGATAATATTTCATTAAAACATTTTTGTGAAATCAGGATGTCACATCTGTCCTGGCTTAAAAGAGTTGATGACCCTACTATTTATTGATATTGGCTGATAAAGACATTAGTAATCGCTACTATGTGTATAAGAAACTTTTATAATAATTTTCATCAAAACCTACTAGATGTTGTCCATTAATGTTGCTACCTTAGACCTAAGTACTTATTATTTTTGCTAAAATTAATAATATAACTTTGTAAAAATGGTTCTCATTTTTGCTCTAAATGTTTAGATATTAACTTAGCTTAAAAGTAATTTAATTGCCCCAAGGTGAGGATAAAATTGAGACAGAGCGTAAATTTTTTTACTAAAAAAATATATATAACTTGATAAAATCTTTTGCGTCGATAGTTTTCCCGAATAAAATTTCCATACTATGAACACATCAGCAATTGTAACAAACAATGTTTCATTTTTGCACGACTTGACTCTATATATATCAATCAGTAGTTTGAGATATTGTACTTAGATGATGATTGGGGATCAAGGTTATTGGAAAACAAGGACAATAATAAAGTGTTGTCTTCGGAAAGCAGGATAAAACCACTTAGTCTCGGTAGGTATAAGTCTAAAATACACAAAAATTTGAGTTTTACATAAAAAAAAATCTTTTTTAATGGCTTTGATATAAGCTCCGTATTCTTTGTTGGTGAGAATAGGCACTAAAACACAATATTGAAATGTGGATCATAGCTTTAATTTACTTTTTATAAAAACGAACATCTATTTAATGGGAATCTGGATTTACTTAAAATAAAATTTGAATTTAATGTTTTTAATTACCTTTTTTATTTTGTAATTAGAAAACAAAGTGTAAATCATATATGTTACTGAAACCTCAGAATACCTTCAACAAAATGATTATAATGAGTAAGATTTAGAAATTAGACTAATTCTTTTTTTTCGACTAAACATTAGTTAAAATTAAGCTATCTAGGTGCACTGGAATAGCTTAAGATATCTAATTATTTTTATATTCTCTCAAAGTTGTATCACTTGTAGGTGTCAACAGGCGCTGAAGGGTTAACAGGAGCCAGTCCAGCTCCTAGGAAACCCAAGCATAAATCTTATGATGCAATTCACTGTCTCATAATAAAAATCGTTATTGGGAATTCTATTTATGGCAATAATTCGAGTGAGTCCAAACCCATCCTATGTGAATCATAAGATTTATGTTTTTATGTCATAAAATTTTTAGCTACGTAGTTTAGTGTGCCTAATTTGGAAGATTTTGAAGAAAAAAAAATGTTTACCTTGTTTTAGAGCATCTTTCCTTCTAAAACTTTAAATTGACATGGAATATATCCACGACAACTGTATTTTAGATACTCGTGTATAACTAAAATACCCATTCAAGGTTAGGTAATCAATTAGATCGGGAGCTGATTCCAGGAAACGTAATTCTGCTGATTTAATTAACTCCAATCCCTTTGTTATAGTGTATATGATCCCGACCAGATATTGTATTGATCAAACATGCAATTAGTCCCTTTTGTTGCGGGTTGGAGTATTATCGATTAATATTACAGAAATAGTTTGGCTTCCCCGCTTTTAGTTGAGCAACGGTAACTGGGAGGCCTTGATCTCTGAATTATATTTACATAAGGCTATACCGTACAAGTACGACCCGTTAGCGGGTACAACTGGGGATATTTCCGATGAAGCCCAGACCACCAAGAGGAAGAGGACCTTTAAGTGTAAGGAACTTGTGTAATTACTTCATTGTATGCTAAGAGGACATTGTGGTGCACTGGGAATTGTAAACTTTTCCCGTATAATTATTACCGTTTAAATTTCCTCTATTCCTCGGTACACACCACTTCCTACATGCTGGCGGAGTTCTATTTTATGTTGTTACGATGTTTGATTCAGCATCTTAACTAATTATATCAGTCAACAGACACCGTTGAACCATTAATGTTAAAAAACCGGGATTCACTACTTTTCCATCCATTATTCTTTATTCATTTGTGGTATCATTATCATATAACCATAGATTTATCCATAAAAATACAAACCAATCAATTTAAAACACATTAGGAAAGGTGTCATGTTAAAAACCTTCAAAACAAATTAAGTGTTAAAAAAAAATTAAAACCCAATTTCTTCAATACATAGGAATATATACATAACTCTTTTACTGTGCAAAGTGTTTTCCTTCAAATATGATAATTTTTCATATAGTAACTAGACGTTATAATCAACATTAGTTTTTTTTTAAAAATAATATTCAAATTTTATTTTTGTTAAATGAGTTGGCCAGAAGCCAAGTAGTAGTACAAGTGAAATAAGATTTTTTTTTTTGTATTTACCTGTGCATGAACAAAATTTACAGATTAGCATTGACAACATTTTGAAATAATAGCGAAAAAATAATTTAAATTATCTCTTATAGCATCCCTGCTTCTTACTCAGTCAAATAAGATTTTTATTATTACCTCCATTTCTTTATTCATTTTTTATTTTATTATCTTATGTGATAAGTTTACTATTCCTGCCTACGGGGAAAAAGATCGAGCCGATGGTAACTATTGAAACCAACTCATCCGTTTCGAATAGCGAATAATTTCGAACTAAACCGTGACCCCGCCAAATACGAATGCAACCATAAACCCCTCATAAGCGCTACCCGCTACAAGGGACATACAAGAAGGGCTGTACTCAGGTTCAAGGCAAAGCATCTACCTCGTCGCAGGTGGTCGTTCACCTGACCTATCTTCACAGGGGCCAATTTCCATCTCTCCCTTTCGACGAGCGCCTTCCGTGAAATTGCAACACCTTTACCTTTGTGGGTCGCGACTAATACCACAGAGACTACGGTTATTGAGGGCTCAGCAAATTTTTTTTTATTAGGGCTTACTTTCGAATGGTCTTGTAGCGAATGAAGGTGTTGAATGGCGAATTCTAAATCGGTTTATGGCTTTATGGCGGCTTGTGCTGAATGAATAGCAGCAATAAATATATTCCGTTTATGTTTTGTCACTTTCTTCTTCTGAATATATCAACAAATGTTTAGACAATTTTTTTTCTTATTTTCAGACTGTTGGGGGAACATAAATTTAATCTAACCGTGCTGGCTGGGCCTTGTGAAAAATAAATTAAAATAAAGCGAAATATTTGATAAGCATCTCAATGAGCCAAGGTTCTACAATTCATAATAATAATGAAATTAATAAACGGTTTGACTAAAAAAAATTGTTGTTCCTCAATTTCTCCGTCGCTTCTTGAGTCTTATAACAAATAATAATGCTTCATAGAGTACTGTAAAAACTCTAACTTTTTGCTGAACAGTTGGCAGCTTATTTTAAGAGGAGGACGAACCTTAAGGATAATCGAAAAACTGGATAGTATACGGCAACACAACGTCACACAACAAGTGCTCTTGAAGTTTTGCGCAAGTTGGTGAATTAAAAACGGATTTGATTTGAGGAAATTCGCAAACATATTTAGTCCGATTGTGGTCAAGTCTTTTTATTTTCTAATCAGTCGTGAATAAACCCTGTTGCTGGTAAAACCTTCAGTGCACCTATAACTTCTATAATTTTTGTACCGGGACACTTCGTTAGATTCGTGATGGTTTAGCATGAATGCTGCTCACATGCTTCCGCGTCTAATTTTATTGGTGAAGAAATATCCCATCCTTACTTAATCACTGAATCTGAAACCTTTCATTAAGTGTAAAAAAAAATTCTTTTAATAATAAATTGTATATATTATATAAATATATATCTATTGTATTGTTTAGTGAAGTAATCTGAAGAGGTACAGTACAGGAGAGGCAGCCATAAATGCCACCTCGACAGGCCAATGTAAATGTTAACGTTGAAGATAATATAGTTGCTGTGGAGGCTGTCGCACTATAAGCAAGAAGTAAGTATAGAAGTGTGATTGTCTGTTCCGATACTACTTCGTGGAGCACGTCCTGGGGTTCGGTCCACACTGATGCCAGAGGTAGATTGCTAGAGGAGAGCTTAGCGAGGTGTCAATTCGTCAAAGGGCTTTGTGATCTGACATGCGAACTGGAGAGCATTTTCCAGTGTACTGGTGGGAATACTAGTTGATCAAGATCGGGAAGAGGTGGTGCGGATAGAAGAGGAGACAGAAATTGACCACAGGATGGCAATTCTGACACTAGCTGCTATTATCCTCCAACGAGGGCGAGAGAACTTCCGGTCCCAAGGTGGACGCCAGCACTGACTCAGCTCAAGAGAGAATATGCCCAGATGTAGTTACCAGGAGTGCAGAGATAATGAGAGGAGACTTACACTCCAAGAGGAATTTAAACATAGGTATAGGGTATACCGAAACGTAGTGCGGCACCAGAAGGTGAGGTCCTGGGACGAGTTCATTTCTGACGAGTCAGAGAAGAATCCCTGGGGTATCCGGTACAGATTGGCATTGGACAAAGTCAAGCCTCTACAGTTCATGACGGCTATCAGAGTAAGGGGTGCCCGGGCAACCACTCTGGAGGAAGCTGCGTAACTGTATACAGATTATACATACTCTAGGGACAATCCGTCCCAGGATAGCATGGTAAGACGCACCACGGTATACCCACCAGGTACCGACCTATGTCCACCATGGGATTTATGGGACCTTCTTGCGACGGTACGCTAGAGGATTGGAAAGGCTCCATGACTAAATGGCTTTGATGCTGTAATCCTCAAGAATAATGCCTCTTATATTGAGCAGGACATGTTGAAGATATTCAACGAGTGTTTACATAAGGGGTACTTTTTCAGCAAGTAGAAAGTTGCAGACGTGAGACAGCTTGAGAGAGCTGTTCGACATATCCTCCACCTTCAATAGTGTTTGGTGGCCCCATGTACTTCAGCGATTGCAAGAGCTCTATACCCCCAGTAACTTATACTCCCAGGTAGGTAGCTACCTTAAAAATAGGAGCGTCAGGATTAGGGGTAACTACTATGATGTAGAGTAAAAAATTGAAACAGGGTGCCTACAGGGTTCTGTCCTAAGTCCAGCCCTGTGGAAACTAGTGTTTGACGAGTTACTGTGGGAGCTAGAACAGAGGGTTCCTTGCCACGGTATACGTCAACGATCTGACAGTCATCGTGGCCGAGAACTGGATGAGGAAGTGACGTACCTTGTGGTGAGGATAAGAAGACGATTTGACGCCACTCCTCACCTAGTGTATTTAAGGGATAGGGTGACCCTCTCAATCAATGGATTGAGCAGGATAGGGAGTGCGTTCTGGGGAATAAGGTACCGTGCTACGATGACCACTTACAAAGGCGTGGTCCTGCGTATTCTGAGGTACGCATCCCCTGCGTGGAGCCAGAACCTCACGTAGGATCAAAAGAGGATACTGGCCACCATACAGAGATTGACTCTGCTGAGAGTCACAAAGACCTACAAAATGGTATCGCAAGAGGCGGTGCAGGTGCTGACCGTAGCGATGCCCATGGACCTCATTCTCAAGGAGAATTTCGTTAAGTACTAAGTAAAGAGGCAGAGGTTGGTTGCGCTACCGGAGGGACTCCAAGAGAGGTTTGGCGAGACCCCGAACCTATGGAAGAAGATTTTGGGGAAGGTGGCTGGCGAGCCAGAAGTGTGCCACTCTGAGGAAGTTCGTTCCTACTGTCCATTCACGACTTTGGTTACCGGAACCATCTTTCCTCTGATCTACGTGGAAGCCTCCCCACGTAGCTCAGAGGTAGGAAACCTGGTACGAGGGTCTCCCTCGGGCCCGCCACCCATTTGGGCAATAAGGGACTTGTTCCTAAATGGTACTACGGGTGCGACGCGTGCCGGAGGAAGTGGATAAGGTGCAGCTCCATCTAAAAAAAGGCGCTCACCTGAGCGCTGTGTTTTTCCATGGTTGAATTCCAATAAATAATTTTTTTTTTAACTTCCAGTAGTAAAATAAAATTGATAATGATTGGTAGCAGTGGCATGCGTAATACCAGACCGATGAGGGTGAACGAAGAGAGGACCATGTACCAACGAAGCTAAGAACCGCAATGAACACCACAAAGACACAAAAGCTAAGTAAAATTCTATGTTGGTATTTTAAATGGCAATATCAATTAAAAATGATTAAAATTAGAGTCAATGATCTCATCTGGTATTTCCATTCCGTAGCATATTGAATAAACTTTAAGTCAATAGGTCTACCTTGCTCTCCTATATCAGTATACTTCAATTGTAAATATTTGTATGTATTGCATAATGGAAACCAGACTTCACCTTATTGTTTAGAATCTCTGCATGTCCCCTCATTATCATAGACTAATAAATTGGTAAACACCGTTGGAAACGATATCTAATAATTAGTTACATACAACTACATCTTGCATGCCACAGCAAGGGGGCCTCTAGATCTTGGCTAAATATATAGCATACATTTCTAAGAATCGTAGTCCAGTTCCCATCAGAAACTGATATAAATATAAATGTATAGATACATAAATAAAATGCAATAGTGGAACCAACATCAGCCGTAGAAACACTCTGAATCGCTACGACATGTCAAGTGAAATGTGAGAATGCCAAGGGAAATTTACTTCCTTATTTTAAGGAATATTAATGGATGTAAAAGTAGTTGAGACAAATGTGATTGCCAAATGGAAGTAAAAGTTTTGTAATTTGCACTCTTTCTTTCACGTATATTATTCACGTTATTGATTGATTATCCATATTAAATATGAATAATTCATAATTACCGAAAGGAATTAACTTGTCATTTCAGGACTAGCTCAAATGAGTAGGTTAATTGTCCGAGGAAGTCAGAAACCGTGTTCGTTTAACATAAATTATATACTGACCTATTTGTGTTGTCTTTTTTTAATTTATGTTGTTAATTTACTGTAAATTAAATTAAAATAATAAAGTTGTCAGTTACTTAATCATATAATCATGCTGTTACTTTAAATGCTGGGCCAACGTTTTAAATCTAATAAATCAAAAATAATTAGAATAGTTGAGGGGCTCGATTTGAAGAAATTCTATGGAATATTTCTTCAAAAGTTTCCTAGGTAAAAAATTTTTACTTTTGACCGAATAAGCATATTTTCAGTTTTGGTGCCTCCACTTTATCATCGATGAAGACTGATCCATTTCTTTTGATAACTGCAATCCAAGACAATGACGGGAACTTTTGCGCGGTCTGTTGTAACCTAACTTGGCTTGTTTGTAATGACGTTTCCACTAAACTCAGGAGTAAGGAACACTTTTGTTTTTTGTTGGGTGTAAACGTATATGTGCATTTCTTGTTTGCTGTTAATAATTTTCGTATTTCCAGTCTAGTTTCAGTTTACTTTTAGTTATTTTGTTTTTACCTCCCTTATTTATTTTAATTAATTTTTTTTTCCGGTGGGGGCCATGGTTCTTATTTTGTGTTCAATGTCTTCTTTAATATTCATTTTAAAGTATTTCGTGGTTTAATAATCTAAAAATTGATTTTTTTCTGGGAAGTTCGTTATACGCCTCATATAAAAAAGTTATTTCTAATTAAAAATGTATTTCTATATTACTTATAATCCTCTATACTGCGATGTTGACTATAATTTATAAACGGTGAAAAAAATTCATGATTTGCGTTTCTAAATAATGAAATTGGATATAGGATATTGAAGGTACTAAAATCATTAAATTTTGGTACCATTTTTTTTTTTAATAAAAATTTCAAAATATATATCAATTATGTTAAATATACAATTTAAAATATCTAATCCTTCTAAAATATTTTGATTTTGGATTTTATAAACTTCTAATATCTAGAATAATCCGATCTTATTTATAAAACACAAAGCAACTACGCCGATATTTTGTATATTTCTCGTTTGTATTGGCATGAAACCGATTTCTGACCGTGTGTTTACAATGTATGTTACGCGTTATGCCAGCAAGCCTGTTTTCAACTGACTTTCATTTGTCGGAATGTTAACGATAAGTGGAAAAATAATTTTACTGCCAACAATTTCTCGATGCAAAATATCAGCCCAAGATTTCTGGTTTACATCAAACACATGGCAAGAAGCCAGGACTAACCGACATTTTTATCAAAATATTCTCAAGGACTGTTGTAGAAAGCTAATCGTTCTGGGATACAATGCATGTCTTAAAACTCGTGTTTGGAACAACACTTATTGTCTTTTTATTTTTTCGCAAAACATGCACCTTGCTGATTTGGAAATGAGAAAATGAACGGTGAAAGATTATATTAAATGTATTTATACATACACGGATACAAATGCCGATTTCTCATGAGATGAAATCGATATTTTAAATTAAGGAGTATTAATAGAACATATTAAATCTTATTCTTAAATTATCGGAGAAACCAAACTAATCAATTGCACGAGATCAAACTAACTGTATATTTTTTATAATTCATCGTTATTATTCACAATTTTTAAATATTTCTAGTGTTGTGAATATTTAAGGGTGTCTTTTGCACTAGATTATAACCCTCCCCCCATAATTAATTGTTAAATAAAAAATGTAACTGTTATGTTAACCATGTAAGGCCCACTAGGCCGATCTAGTATTAAATAAAGAAAAAAGATCGAAATAACATTTAAAAATATTTATTATATTTTTAACCTTTATGAAAACTAGGGATTCTTTAATTTAAAATAATTCTATCGTAACAAATATGAGACATTCACATTATTTTATTTTTTTTGTTTTACTATCTAGTCCATGCCTATCAGGTAATTTTTTCGAAAAACAAAACAAATTATTAGCATTGACTTGTGGAGTCACCAAAAATATACTGATGATAGACCTCAAAATAAAAAGACATTTATTTATAATCTTTAAATTTCTTTCTTGAGACTGGCAATTTTTTACTAAATAATTCAAAAACACTATCCAAATTATAGTCTCAAAACATTTATTTCATTCACACGTCCAACGTTTCGGCCAATTCGGCCATCTTCAGGGACAATCTATTACAAAAGTTTCCATTATTTGTATGATCCTACAATCAATTCAATTATTTAACATTATTATTTATAATTTACCTTACCTTAATTTACTATGAGACATATCATTTAACCCTTTTAAAAAAACTCCATACAGGCTATTCTGCCCAGGTCAAAACATTTACATCTATGAACAAATGTTTTGACCTGGGCAGAATAGCCTGTATGGAGTTTTTTTGAAAGGGTTAAATGATATGTCTCATAGTAAATTAAGGTAAGGTAAATTATAAATAATAATGTTAAATAATTGAATTGATTGTAGGATCATACAAATAATGGAAACTTTTGTAATAGATTGTCCCTGAAGATGGCCGAATTGGCCGAAACGTTGGACGTGTGAATGAAATAAATGTTTTGAGACTATAATTTGGATAGTGTTTTTGAATTATTTAGTAAAAAGACATGTTTACACTCAATATATTTTCCAAGGGAGATATTTAAAATATTTTCTGAATTTTTCTCAGATGCCCTAATTACTCTGTTAGCTACATAAAATATTCGGCAACAATGCTTTTATTAAATTCTTTTAACGTTTACTGTCATGTGCTTCACACTACTTAAAATTGTATTATATTCATTTCACTTGGTTTAAGTTCAATATTTATCTTTATGTGTATCTTCTTTTTGATTCACTCTCTGTCTAACATAATTCTTATGACATGTCACTTTATATAGTTTGTTTTAAGATGACATAGTTGTCTGCTGTAAATATTTATATATACACAGTTTATCTATATCTGTTTTTTATTTATTTCCATAATAATTCTTTTACAGTATTTCCCAAACTTTCCACATCTGAGTACTTCTATTGTTTTTTAACACTGAGTAATCCACCAAAAAAAATTATTATTATTAATTAAAATCAATATTATATCCAAAATCAGTCTCAACACTTTATTTATTCATTTGTCCTACGTTTCGGCCTTTCTAGCCATCTTCAGGGACATCTTCAATATAAAAATCCTTCTCACATAAATTATTATTTTCTATTTGCAGGCTATTCTGCCCAGGTCAATTTCTTTATTTAAAGTTAAAACCTCATTTATTCAAATTTTAAAACCATTCATTTATTTATTCTATAAGATTGTCCACAGTATCAAACCCCACACCATATAACAAAAAACCTGTTTTCATTATATCGAGTAAATCGTTACATCTAAAATACCGTTTTAAACATAAATCATATGCTTGTAAAGAACGTAATTTCTAAAATTTGCTAAAATCGTGTCTTCTCGTATTCTAGCGAAAATTACTTTCTAAAGTCCCAGTCTCTGGCCCTAACTGTACCCCGATTCGAGTAATGAGTGCGCTATCTTTCATGCACCAGTTTCATCAAATCGTAATTTCCAACTGGAGCAGACTGGCCCAGCTGGAAAACTTTTCCACAGGTGAGAGTTCCCTAAATATCATAATGAGGATTATGGGGATATGTTTAGCGTCGAGGGGCGTGAGCCCACTTAGGCCAGTCCGGTGAGGTAAACATACTAATTTTGTGAGTGAAGTAATCCTCGACCACCAAGGGCTATCTCGTTTACTACCTTCCCAAGGCCTGTCCTAAGGGCTATTAAACCAAGTATTGCCTCTCTAAAAACACACTCTCCTGTTCTAAAATTTATAATACCAAATAAAAGGTTGTGCATTACTTTTAATGTTAATCGTCAGCCAGTTAAAAAAAAAAAACTTCAACCCACAACAATAAAACTTCAAAGATAAAATAATAAAACTTATCGACAAATTTAAACGATTGGAATAAATTAACCCTCTATTTTCTCTGATGAAAAACGATTCATTAATTCAGTTATTCATGTGAATGGAAATAATGGCCTAAACATTTTCAGCTATATTCTAGTTGTGGCAATTGTGTGTTTTTTTTTTAAGTGAAACTGCAAAATATTTTTTGTTAAACATGTCTACTACTTAAGTGGCTAAAACAGTTTTGAGAAGCTCGTCGTGATACGTGGATCAGTCCAGTTTCTAAAAAAATTAGTTTGAATTACGAAATTATCGAGAAAAATAAAATTGTTTTCGTAAGCTTGACTAATTAGAACAGCCACGAATAATATCATGTTATATATCGATTTAACACGTTCGTCGGCATGTTTTAATAATAATAATATTAAGAGCTTTTTCGTCTAGAGGACATTGATGATAAACTAATTATTAGTAATTCAATGTTATAAAATTTGATAAAGATAGCGTAAAACTAATTATAAGATAATTATGCCTCATTTTTGGTATAAGATCCTTTCATTGGAATATTACTAAAACTAAAATCTAATTAAACTGTTTTCAAACTAATAATTTGATATTTCCGATTAATTGTAAATATCTAAATAGAATTGAATACATTAACATTTTATTTTACAAAATTTATGGAATATTTAATGACATAATGTATCCAATTCATTACGAAATCATGTAATGATGATGTCGTTATCGTGATGATTGAGGCTAAGATAATAAATTCTACATAACATTTTCTGCCACTCATGTCTCCAATAGGGGAGGAAAACTTCATTAAAATACGAAGTTGTGCTGCACAACTTCATTGGTTTGCTAGTCATACTGCATACTTATTTTAGTCTAATCAGAGACTATTTTTAATATTACGGTAAATAATCCTAGAGAAGTACATAATAATAAAACAATAATTATAAACATTAGCAATATATAACATTAAAACATGACTTTTTTTCTCCTTTTTCTTTTTCTCTTTTCTTTTCTCCTTTTCTATCCTTTCCTCTTTCTATTTTTTTTTCTCCTTCCCTTCTTTTTCCCTTTCATATTTTGGCTTCAACCCAATGTGTCTTTAATAAAATAATGGATAAAATAGTGATAGAGATATTTAAGTGTCAAATTTAAATAAAAATAAAATCAACAAACTATGTTAAAATTAATACACAATAAATATTAAAAATATATACAAAAATAATAAAGCAATAAATAAAGTAATAAAATAACAAATAACATATGCAATGTATAGATGTCTACATTACACAATACTTTCTATGCATCTGGTGGTGGACGATTCCCTGGAAGTTGAGTATTATATTTTCTGTTATCCTAACCACGTCCTGGACATCGACTTTTCAAAATGACCACTCAGAAGGTGAAATACATCATTCCGTATTCAAGACTTAGTTGTCCAAGTCCGTCGTACAAAGGGTCTAAATTCTTACATTGTCAAGTTTTAAATTATTTGTACATTGTACATGGAGACATGATTGACGTGACGGCCGTGCGGGTTGGGGCGCGTGTCCCAGTGCGCTCGGTTTGGAACGTTGTGGGTTCGATTCCCATCTGGGGCATTTAAAAATTCATTTTTCGGCGGTCCCCAAGAATGAATCTTGACGCTCCCACCTTGGTTGGACGGTTTACGCAGCGGCAACCTAGGTAGCCGTCAGGGGTTGACAAAAAAAGAACCCACAGCCTCACTTGCCGGACTTGTTCCTCCCGCCATATACCAGTACCAGTACATGAAGACATGTGTAGATGAAATAGCTGGAGGCTACGATTAAAGGTTGCTCGGGTAATCACTGATACAGGTCGTATTAGAAAGGTACAATAGTTTCCAAAGGCAAGTGTGACGTCAGGCGGGCACTGTATTGGGAACTCCCTTTTTATCAATTCGTTCATTATCTCTCCCAATCACCTACCATGGTTATTTTACTAGCCCAACATCTATTATTTCCACAGTATTGGTCATTTATTTGTTGTACTGCCTCCTTAATTCCAGTATCTATTTAATTTGAAACTATACGTATGTCACACATACATAATTCAATTTATTAGTTAATGTTTTGTTTCTGTTTTAGAGGGATCAGAAAAAAATAATCTTGGTAACAATTCAACACAATACTTTATTTACTATTATCGAAATATCACTCTTTCCTGAACGCAAGATTGTAACTGTCATAACGTAGAGTGATGTGAAGTTCATAAAAAACCACTTTCAGTAATATTGTATATTTTTTGCGAAATGATCTTCGGTCAATAACTTTTATTACGATAATCCATGGATTGTAATTCCGATTATATTGAATAAGGATGGTTGAGGATGCTCGCTAAAAGTTTTATTTTTAATTTATTTATTGATATTTACTACTGTATTAAAAATAAATACAAGTAAATTTTATGTTTATTTTACAATGGTATGATTCAGGCATATGGAAAATCTATCCGTTGCTAGAACTCCAATAACTCGAGAAGATCTCAAGGCCATCTTCTTATCATATGCCTAGGAGCATCATTAGATAATGAAGGAGAAGTCAGGTAAGAAACAAGTGGATTTAAGTTGTTAAAACGTTTATCATGGAAGAAGTGGTTTCTGGTTCTGGCCAAATCGACAAGAGTAAATGTGATTTAGTGAGATTTATTGGAATGTATTTTATTCACCAGTTTCGATACCATTTTCAAGGGTGGTAATGTGGGATTCACGGGTCATTATTCACCGATAGTAGATATGTATTATTGGCAGACGTGGTGAGGATAGTGTTTGCATAAGTTGCGATGTCAGGTGTATAAACTCGGTAAAAGTAAATTAAGATTTTGGGTGTCAATTCCGGATCCGTTATGAAAAAAAAAACTTCACGATGAATTTGTACGCTTATTTTTTAAATCTCCTGTTAGAACTCTTGTTAGAAATTCTCTTTTGAAAACATTTCTTCATACTTCATACTAACGCCTCTGTCCGATTTTATGAAGAGTTGAAGTGGCGTCTCCCCCTCCTTCCGTCGTAAATATTTTCTTACTTCCTTCCTCTATCAAGTTATCCAATCCCGCTGTCCATCGTACATCTCTGATCTCCTTAAATTTAAATCCTCCATGATTTCCTTCAATACCCTCACACGGCCTTCAGACTTATATCCAACTGCACATCGAACAGCCTTTGGTAAGTCTCTACTTATCCGTTCCTCTTCCATATGGAATATCATTCCCTCCTTTATTCGTAGTTCTAATTCCCTTCCAATCTTCAAATACCGTATCTTCGACTACCTTCTCTCCACCCAATTCCGGAAAAATAACAATTGAAAGTTTCAAGTTAGGTTTATATTTGTCTGTATATTATGTTTTAAAATTCCGTTCATACTTGTAAATATGTATATTAGCAGAAATTGCACCTTTTCATTTATTATTGTTAGTTTAATCGTATTTGATTTTGTTTTTCTATTTATTTATTATCAGAAGTGTTAGCGATCTTATGTTTTATGATATGACGTATGGTTTTATTTTATTTGTTCTATTCTTATTTTATATATTCTGTTAATTATTCTTGTTCATTTCTATCTTTTTAAATTCATTATTAAACCTACTGACTGCCCTACAGTTTCATTTAATGATGTTACTCTTACCCCTATCGAACAGATCCGCTACTCTGGACTACATTTGGACAAACGATTAACCTGGAATCCTCACACAAGACTGAAAAGACAGGAAACTGCACGTCGATTTCGACTATTACAGTACTTACTAGACAAACAGTCTAAACTTCCAAAACATTACAAAAGACTGATCTACATGACTGTAAAAAGCCCAATCTGGACATATGGAGTTGAGCTTTGGGGCTCCACTAAACCTTCGAATTCCTCCCGTATTCAATCCTTACAATCCAAAATCCTACGTAAAATCCTCGATGCTCCTTACTTTGTCACAAATAAAATCATACATAAAGACCTTAATGTTCCCTATGTAACCGATCTA
>NW_027108878.1:860491-861844 GCF_000696795.3 Halyomorpha halys | reverse complement strand
TCGGATGTTAAAAAGAATAAAGTTGAGAGAAAAGAGATCAAAATTGTTTAAAAAGAAATTAATTTTAATTTTAAAATGTTACTTAAATAATTACCGATTGCATTTGCTGTGAATGATTTTAAATAGTTATTTATATTTGTGACTTACTAGTTTTAACACAAGAATCAGTTATTCCATACTAAGAAGTTCCACTGAAGTTTTGATTATCTAAAATTCCACGTTTAACTTACTTTACTTAGAGTTTGTAACGGCTCATATAACTTGAAATATTTGTTCACTAGGTCGAACTAAGAAGTATTTCCCTGGAAGAAGTATTTTTTTGGTCTATTGGTTTCCAGATAAAAATATTTTTTCTCTATGGACCTAAACCAAGTGTTCATCCATATTCTAGAAAAATATTGTTGTTTTTCATAAAGTATTTTAAATCATAAGTATTAAAATCTCAAAAAAATGTTTTACTTCTTTCCCTGAATAGTTTTTAATTTTAAAATTATATCTAAAATAGTTTACTTTTGTAATTGATGAAGTAAAATTAGAGTAAAAAAGAAAATTACCTATTTTTTAATATAATTACTAACATTAATTGGAAATATAGAATATAAACTGAATGCCGACGTATCAGTACGCATTGTAGGCATTCCTACAACCAGATTAAGAAGTGGGAAGGGAAGAAACTTTCTTAATTTAGTGATGAAGAAAGTTCCAGGACTAACCTTCCAATGATGTTAATATTTCATTTAGATTATTATTATTTCTGTTTTTCCCTTTAGTATGTTGATCTAAGCCAAGTAGTTCATTCACGTAATAAACAAAAATTGCCAACCAGTTTTGCTTTTCTACGAAAATCATTAAATATCATATACCTTAAACAATGAAAAAAAAAAATTCCTATTCAAAGGTAATAGGAAGATGTAGTAATTCATTTCGTTTTAAATTATCATTAAATAGTTTATTGTATTGTAATTATTGAGGATATGATAGTAAGTATTAAGACTTACGTTAGTAAAAATTTAAAACTGCTTTTGAGAAGTTCCAATTTTCAAAATAACCACTTATTTTTGTAACCCTCCATAGTGGGTATACAAAATAGACTAGTACTTTTTTCTTTTTCTTTTTTTTTTTGTAAATTAGTATGACTTAATATTTTAGGAAGCGTAATTGTTGATGTTTTGCATTTTTGTTAGTTTTATTAAGGTAATATCATTTTAATTATATTAAAGCAGCATTTCATCCATTTTCATTGAAGTTTTACATTGTTAATTTTATGTTTTATTATTTTATACTAATTGTAAATTTGCAGCTTTATTATTCACTTCAAAATCCTTTCAGTTATTTTATTATTATTATTTCTTA
>NW_027108878.1:855648-859216 GCF_000696795.3 Halyomorpha halys | reverse complement strand
GAATGGGATGTTAAGGTCTTTATGAATGAGTTTATTTGTGACGTAATAAGGAGCATCAAGGATTTTACGTAGGATTTTGGATTGTAACGATTGGATGCAAAATTAAATTAATGTTTTTTTTAGTTTTAATTAAATATTCTTAAAAAGAGAAGATTAGAATAATATAAATGGTGATCTCTAATTGATAGTACGTAATTGAAAGCTATAGGTTTTTACGCACATTCTACTAATAATATGCAATCTTATAGCAATTAGTACTTACTCAGCAAAACAGTAATAGGTCAAAGATACTACTGCTTTCATATAATTTCGCTAAATTGGGATATGATGGGTACTTTCCACTGAAGAAAAATATATGATTATGAAGAAATATAAATCTGTATTAAAATTAAAGTTCAGACTAGTTAATAAATGCTCTTTATTCTTTATTAATTTGACGATCCACCTTTAATCACATGAAGATGCAAATTTGGTTTGTATATAATTCTTTTTCAACCGGCCTTTAATACATTACATATATAATATATTTATGTTTATAAAAAGATCAGATTTGTATTTATTTATATTCAAAAGCTTAACATTTGTATTTAAAAAGTATTTTTAATTTTTTTCAATACTGAATATTAAATTTCTTAAATAAAAAATAAATATTAAACTTTCATACTCATCCAATGTTTGTGTTACGTTTGCGTGTTTACCCTTTTATACAAATGTTACATCTTGAAGTGAAGGAGGCTCTAAAGCTGCTCGTCAGAGTAAACAAACTTTCACACGCTGCTGAGTAACGATTCGAAATAATTGAAAATATTCATGTATGTGACGAAACTATATTGCGTAATCTGTTCAATTTAACGTAAACTTTAAAATAATCATTAATGTATTTCTCTACTGTTGTACGCTATATCAAGATAGTTATCAAGAAAAACAGTAAACCCAACTTTGAACTATCTCATATAATTCGTTTTATTTCTCTAGAAGAAATATATTCATTTATAATATAACGGACACTCACCGGGAAGATGATTTGGTTTGTTACACGGAGGTTACCGTTAAGGAGGTGTTCATATAAAAACAACACAAAAAATGAATACGTTATTTAAATATCATCGCATATGCAATTCTTCGTCTGAAAAAAGCAATATCAGTTTTTTACCATTACTTTTTAAAACATATATGAGGAGAAGATGCTTGGGGATCCGGTCAGTCAAAAACACAAATAAATAATTGTCCAAGGTCAACGATTTTCTCATTATTATTATTTTTTTTTTAAATAATTTATTTATTGATATTTACAACTGTATACACATATATTCAACAAGTAAATTTGCTGTAGGTGACATAGTGACATTATAAAAACATGTGGAGAATCTACCCACTGATAGAACTCCAATAACATTTCTAGAGGAGAAGATCTCGAGGCCATCTTCTTTTCAGACGCCTAGGAGGATTATTAGGTAATGAAGGAGAAGCCAGGTTAGAAACAAGTGGATTTGGGTGGTTGAGAAGTTTATTATGGAAGGAACGGTATCTGGTTCTGGCCATATCGCCAACATATGGAATATTGAGGTCCTGATGGATGACTTGATTTGTGACAAAGTAAGGAGCATTAAGGATTTTACGAAGGATTTTGGACTGTAAGGATTGGATTCTGGAGGAATTTGGTGGTTTAGTGGAGCCCCAAAGCTCAACTCCGTATGTCCAGATAGGCCTTATAATAGTCATGTAGATCAGTCTTTTGTAATGGATTGGCAATTTAAACCGTTTGTCTAGTAAATGTTGCAATAGTCGGAATCTGCGAGCAGTTTCTTGTCTTTTTAGTCTTGTATGAGGATTCCATGTCAGTCGTTTGTCGAGATGTAGTCCTAAGTAACGGATCTGTTCGAAAGGAATAAGTGGGGTATTATTAAAGGATATTGTAGGGGAAGAGGTCATGGGTTTACGTCGAAGGGTAAATGTGATTTGTTGGGATTTATTGGAATTTATTTTAATCCTCCAGTTTTGCCACCATTCTTCAAAGGTGGTTATGTGGGATTGGAGGGTTTGGGATACAATGTAAGGATCATTGTTCACTGACAATAGACATGTGTCATCGGCATACGTGGTGAGGATTGTGTTAGGATGGGTTGGAATGTCAGCTGTGAAAACTGTATATTGGATAGCACCAAGGATACTACCCTGAGGTACACCAGCAGACTGACGGAATAGGGATGAATAAGCGCCGTTGTAATTTACTTGAAATAATCTGTCGGAGAGATAAGAACGGATAATGAGGAAGTATGTAGGGGGTAGGAATTTACGGATCTTGTATAGCAGTCCTGGGTGCCAGACTCGATCAAACATTATTATTTAAAATAAAAAAATTTAAAACTTCTGGAAATAAAATAATGTTTTAAAATATAATTAATAATAACAATTCATTCCCTGTTATAGCTCAAAGCAGACAATATTAATTCTATATAATAATGATCATGCTAGAATTGACCAGCGTGCCCCCCCCTCCATCACTTTCGTTTCATCTCGAGTGTATCATTCATTCTTGCGTCATGAAATCAATTTACTCCCTTATAATTCGTTTTTTTTTTATTTGTATAACGTCGTTAAAAAAGTAACACAAAAATTTCTTGGTTCATCTTGTCTCAACCATCGTTTTAGGCATATACATATAATTTGCGACTTACGAAATGTATAGAAAATAACATATGCATACGTATTTATCCCTGTAAAACTAATAATGTTTTACATTTTTTAACGAATTAATTTGAAACTTTGCTTTCCACTTAAAATCCTTACGTAACTGAACTCATTAATGCCTCCTGTCAACCATGACCTGTCTCAACAAAATTTATGTTTATAGTTCTCTCGGCCTCGACGGTTTTAACACATCGTCGCGATGTCTTCATGAACATATTTCGCCTTTCATTAGCATTCCCGGAGTAGTTTAAAATATTGTCACCAGAGGAATGAGGAAGTTGAGGGAGTGGAGGAAGGAGGTCGTGCAAGAGATAAACCACCACCGGGGTAGATCCCATCTGTCTTCTTTAATATTACACAAATCTGTAATTTACTTACATAATCGGGATTGTGGAGGGTCCTTAGTCGGTATATATGTCGCCTCTGCGTAACGAGTAGCTATCTTAAGAAACGATATATTTTGGCAATGATTTAGGCCATATTTTTAAATCGTATTTATAAATTGCGTAACAGAAAGAAAAGAGAGATGAAAACGGTCCAGGTTACAATCTTACTTTCTCATATTCTCGGCTCAAAGACCATTCATTTGGATATCAAGTTTTCCTCCCCTGTTTTATGTTTTAACAATTATCGTTGAATTTTTAAATATAACAAAACATTATTTGATGTTTTTACTTATCCAGGATAAGTAAATAGACAAAAGGAGGGAAATGCATTTGAAAAGGCAAACATTGTTTGAAAACAGAAATAATGAAATATAAAAAAAATAAGCTTGTTAATATAAAAATTAGGACTTATATTCATATGGGAATATATATAAAAATGATTTTTAATTTAAAATTTGGAACTTAGTCGTAGCAGAGCAACTAATTATATA
>NW_027108878.1:831537-855463 GCF_000696795.3 Halyomorpha halys | reverse complement strand
ATATATATGTTGCTATTTACAACTTAAAATTGGAGTGTTACAGGCGTGTAGAGAAACTGCCCATTGGTAGCACTCTAATGTCGTTTTACATTAGCAGGTCTCATGGCCATCTTCTTTTCCGGTGTATTATTTATATGTAAAATATTAACTTAACCATTATATTCCAAAAATTACTTTGAATCGGCATAATACTTAAAGTGTTAAATCAGGAGGTACCAGCACTCAATGATTAAGTAATGTAGATGTATCTATAATCTTACGAATATTAATTAATATATAGGAAGATGGTCAGGGTTGCGGTCACAAGTGAACCGCAACCCTGACCATCTTCCTATATATCAATTTTTACGGTCAACTACATATACATATATAGAATATTAATTAATATTACATTTATATAGATATAAATTAATAACTACAGATATCCAAGGTATGTATATATTGTGTTGTAAAAGGATTTAATGTTTTTTGTTTGGCGTCTTTTAAATGTTAATATTGTCTACCCGGTAGTATGTCGCTATTAATTTGTTTAAAAAACTCTTCTATATGATGGTAATAGTTTTTTTAAACCCCCCCTTTTTTTCTCTCTTTAAGAAGGTTTTTAAGGCATTTGACAGTTGCATGGACTCTTTCATTTTTTCAGATGATATAGTGCCGTATATGATATGCTTTTTATACTCGTTTTCCAGTTTAACATGAATTTGCTTGAATTAAGAAGGGTAATCATTACAATAAATCATATAAAAAAAATTAAAACATATTAGATATCTATTATACGGTGAAGGTTATAACCATATTAATAAAATTAGAGTGGTACCAATGGGTAATTTCTCTACACGCCTGTATTACTCCATAATAACATACATTAAATTTAATTATAATTATGTACAGTTGTAAATTTAAATAAAAATGATAAAAAAATATATATTAATAAAATTGAAAAATAAGATCTGAAGAATAACAAAAATAAAATATAATAATAAACTCAAAGTAGTTGTCAGTATCATTATTTCAGGAAACCCCTAAACATTTTTATAAAAAAGACTAAAAAAAGAAACTAGAGATAATCTAGCAGAAAAAAAATAGAAATTATGCGGGACTTCTTTTATGGATATCATTGTATGACAAATATTTGTACTAAACACGTTTCACTGTTATGTGCACTATGCATATTCACGTATAAACCATGTTTATTCAGGACTGGCACGTGCTTTCTGTTATCCTCATTTATAGCAAGTTTAGGTCCTTATTTTTTTAGAATAGCATAAGTGTAAATTAACATTATATTTAATGTTATTTTATCCAGAAAATAAGAGAAATATTTGCGAAGTATAATGAGTTTATTGATTAATAAAATTTGACTATGACGATTCTAAGCAAACAGATGTTATCATGTCCAGTCAGTGGTGAGGGTACTTGCGGCCTACACGATCAAAATTTTTTTCTGATCCGACACTTTTTTGTAGCTTGGGCTCCAGGTCTGTAACAGATTGTATACACCCCAAATCCTTTCTTGTGTTACACTTGTAATAATTCAGTTCTCATTTTTCCTTAGATTAAATTTTCCACGTTATGCTTTAGTTTCCTTTATTAATAAAGACCTGGAGGTGTTCTTAGTGCGAAGTAAGCGGACATGTTTTGCTCCAGTACCGACCAGTTAAAAGGATAATTGCTTTGTAATCTCTTACTTTCAGCATTGTACAAAGTGACTACGTACTATATGATTTAGCAACTGAAAATAAAAGCATTCATTATCTCCATTTCGTTTTAATTGTGCTCCTTATCGTTTTCAAATACTTTAAATAATTGAGCAATCAAATATTTATCGTATTTTAACATGTCCCCTTTAAATCTAAATTTCCGTCTTTGTAACTAGCTCTACATTTTTAATTTATATTTATGCTAGCCTCTGCGATCTAAATAAAAACACTTAATTTTGATATTTGATTTGAAAAACAGAGATTTGCTCATTGTAAAGGCCCGGTTCTTGACTGATCTATTAATGACCTCTGATTACGATCTAGTATTGCGAAACATATCATTATCATGCACGTTATATACGAGCAACTTCTGTAGCTTTAAACGAATGCAAGCTCCACTACAACCTCATAACAGTATCCATACGCCGAGGATTGTATCATCGTGTAATATGATCCCCCTAGGCAACTACGTATGTCTTACTTCCTCACTCGGTGTTCCTTGCCCGTGAAGCAGTTCCTTACATCCAACGATAAAATGTCTTCTCGCTGAGAAGTAAATCTTTTACTTCTTCCAGCTAATCCATTCCATCCTTTCTCTTTACAGCTTTTGTCTTCTGAGCTCGCCTCACCTCAGAGAAACTCCTCTGCTACGTGTTACATAACTTTATCTAACTGGAGCTCGCCCGGGCTTTTTCAACGGACCATGTTGGGTTCAAATAAATCGAGGTATCTTTCAAATTAATTTTAAAATTTTATTTGAGCCAAAGGAGAAATGTGACTGAATGCTATGCATCACAGTTGTTGCAGTCTCCTTCTCTCTTTCCAACGCTTGTAAATTGGTTGTCTAACTTTCGAGCATTCTCATCGACTTCTTGCTTATTCTCGCGATAACTTCTTGACACCTACAACCATGTCGGAGGATCTTTATTGTAGAAAAGGAAAATGTTTATTGAAAGATTCACCTTCACCATATAGAAAGTAGTTTCGATTCATTCCTATCCACATGCTTTCACGCTTATTGTAACTGCTCAACACTTAGAGTTCAGTGTCAATAAAATAGCACTTAGTATTGTTTGTTGCTGATTTTATGTATTATATGTGGAATGCATTTTCATGATGACATACATATTTTTCAATTTATGAAATGAAATAACCTTTTATTTATGCAATAAATTAAAATAATTACTAAATATAATATAAAAATAAATAAATTTATATAATTTTATAATAGTTGGCAAAACTTCTATCAATTTTCTTTCCATCTTTCTGTATCCTTTCCTGCATATCCTTTCTGGAGTAAGAGTCGGCACTTCAATTTAATATTACATTTCAAATGAGGTATTTAGAAACAACGGATTGGTTTGCTGCCCACGAAACCTAGCTTCAATGTCTTTTAAAAATATTGTTCGGTCCTTTTTTTTTTTTTATATAAAAAAAATGATGTAGATATTAGGCTACCTTGAGAAACTGAAATTTCTAGTTTTATTTTATAGGAAAACAACTTGTCAAACTCGAAAAAAGTTACTTACTTGGGGTCCACTTCCAATTTTTCAACTATCATTACTGAAAATTAATGAGGACTCTATGTTTTTAATTAATACATACAATTTTGAAATCGACTGAGTAAATAAAAAAATTAATCTTTCAACATTTGATATATTATTTATCAGTTCGAAAATTGAATACAAAAAATGTGTCCATCCGCAGTCCTTTGAACGACATTTGCCATCAGCTGTTTTTTTTACTAGCAGTCTGATTTTGTCTTAATCTGGCGCTAGAGTCACTAGTCACTCAAGGATGGTCCTAGAACTTTCATTGCAGTCCGCCAGTTTGTTCAAAATGGGAACCGATTAGAGATTTTACTTAACCAATAATCACATGTCATCTCAGGATGAACCTCGGAAATCACCATTACCATCCGCTATTTATATTTCAAAATGGCAACTGATAAGGGGTTTCATTAGGTCATATCTCATGTATTTATTGAGGAAAAAAAATATTAATTCTACTGAAACCTAAAAACAAAAAGAAAGATAGGTCAGTATAGCTTCCTCATAATCTACTTGATAGATGAGTACATATTTATCTATAATTCAAGATGTTGGAATAAATTTTAATTTTTTTTCTTTTTGATGAGAATCAAATCAAAAAAGTGAAGGCGTATTTGAAAATGTTTTTAAAAAAAAAAATACATTTGTGCATTAAGCAAAATTTCAATTAAAATCAAGGTTTATTATTAAAAAATATATTACACTGAACTACTTCTCTTGTCATATAGTTACTCAGTTATGAGGAATATATGTTTAACTTATAATATATCTCTTGTTTTAATTTATTTATTTGTTACGAATATTAATTTTTGACAATGTTGTTTATACTTGTTATGAATATACTTTATCGACCCAAAAGAAAAGACAAAAATATTACAACTAATTCCTTTAATACCTTAATTTTATTCATAACGTTGCCCATATTATCTGTGTATTTGTTGAGGTTCGGGTCTAATACCGACGCTATTATCTTGATGCTCCCTTAATCATAATAGACTTATTGAAGAAATATTTCAGTTATTTAATAGATTGATAATATTTTTGTAGCTATCACGAATATCAGTGAACATTGACCCTGCGGCATGTGAAGACGAAAGTGATAGCTCAGCTGTGGAAGTGCCAGCGCAGCGGTCCCCAGCACCCAACTAGCGCATGGGCGTTCCGATGGAAAATGATTTGTGATCTCGGTTCTATCGTTTAGTTTGAATTAATGGCAGCTACATTGTTCGATGTTACATCTGTTTTATGTCCTACAGTTTTTGATATATATCTATTTGATGGTATGTATGGCTATGGACAGCACTAACTATACTTTCAAGAGTTCTAAATAGCAGTTTTTAATAATTCAGGTCGCGCCCACACAAGAAATCGAAGATTTAAACATGCTGTTGCTAAAATATATTCTGACATAACTGAAGGAACGAATTCGTGCTAAATTATGAAATTACGTAAATATTGAATCGAATACTGAATAATATCAACAAATCCTTCATAATTTTGTGAAATATTAGTTTTCAGGTGTTGAAGTAGAAAGAAGGATTTATAATATAAAGGAATAGAAAATAAAATATTCTGAGATATTAAATTAAAAAACAAAACAATTAAATGAATATGATTTCAAATTATGACCAAAACATAATAATTGAAACTAAAATATGAAATGAAAAATAGTTCATTATTCTGGGATCAAATCCCTTTAGATCAATTATAAGGTTATTTTAATTTTACAATATATATTGGTCAAAAACAGTTTTCCCTCAGTTATTATAACTTATATTAAAATTTTTCATAAATAATTTAGATACAGATATAAAAAATTAAAACTAACCGATTAGATAGATAAATATAGAAACCAAAACCAAAATATAGTTACATCTGTACTATTACAAAATCGGATTAAATTTTTAGTAATTTTATTTCCTACAATTAAAGTTATTTTATTTTATTTAATACCAGATCGGCCTGGTATATGGTCTATATACCCGTCATTTTTTTTTAACAATTGATTATGGGGGGGAGGTACGAGACTATGTACAAAAGACACCCCTAACCATATACAACGTTATAAAAAAAAATAGGAAATAAATAGATAAAATAATTCTTCTAATTAAAGAGAAAAGTAAAATTAATTACAAAAATAACGATATTCGTAAACCTAACAAAACAAACAATTGCTCTCTAATGAGTAAAAAAAAAACCAAGAAGTTGATTTGAAAAAAAAGAGAGAAAAAATAATTATAGATAAAATAGAAGTAGTGTGAATAATAGAAATTAATAAATATAAAATTTATTACAGAATGTCTGGGCTTTAGTCTTCGGGTTGAGGTTGGGTTTCCCAAGTTGTAGGTCACTGTTCCTTTGGGAGCATTAACTGTGAGTAAATGGGAGTGGAACTGGTGAAGTAAAAGGTAATTAAATATATGGGTTTTAAACGGGGAAAGGGTTAATACATGACGGATTTTAGAGGGAATAGAGTTCCAGTGATATGCAGCTCGGGTAAAAAATGATTTATCAAATATAGCAGTTCGAAGAGATGTAGGGTAGATATCAGATTAACGGCACCTGGTATATGCATTCATTATAGATGAAAAAAACATAAAAATTCAAAAACGAACAAAATTTTTAAACGATTTTTATTATTGAAAATGTACTTAATTATTTATGGATTGATTTCTATTCCTGGGAATGGATATATAGCCGTTGAGGATATATGGTTGTCAGCAACCACTTAGTTTAGATCAGATCAGATTTTTATGAGAAAAAAAAACTATCATATATAAATATAAATATATGATATACGCGATAATAGATAGTAGAGAAGCTATAAAAGTAAATTAAATACAATAATAAAGTCCTATTTAAAATATATAAAAAATAGCCGAATTTAATAAACTTATTTGTTATGCTAATGCATTAATAAAACAGATCAAACCGATTTCATTAAAAATAAATAATTTTCAAAAAAAATTTTTTTTCAAGTTATTTAAAAGTAAATAAAAGGAAAGAAATATTTTCACTAAATAAATTTTCAAATTAAATACATTATGAGAAAACATTATTCTTTCTATTTTTATTTATTAAAACTTATAAACTAGAATTTTATCAAATTTATATATTTTTGTTTGTTCTAAATAACAACAAGAACATAAGAATGTTTGTACAAACGACTGCGAACATTGTAAATTATGTGTATGTACACATTATTATGACTATAAAATATTTAAAAAAAAAACTGTTAGCTTCAAACGGTAACTTCTTAATTATTTACGAAAATTCATCTCTTTATTATATTTTTATTTAAAGGTTAAGTAAATTAAAAAAACAATGATTATGTTTTCGTGTTTTTGCAGTTGGCGTGACAATAGCCAAAATGTTATAACAAACGTGAAACACGAAAACATTTATTTTCTTATATAGTTAATTATAAAGTTCTTTCATATTTTCTAATGATCTATTGTTTCTTACTACAATCAATGAGAGACGGTTAAGTATTAAAAAAAAAATTACTTTAGAGGAATGTTTTATTTTATTTTTTTTGTTTTACAATTCAGCATTTAACCTCTATCAGACTGTTTCTACTTCATGGCGTGGCCATGCAATAAATAAATAAAAATATTGGGTAAATTACTCTGAAGGGGAAAAAAATTGAAAAAGGGGAAAAGCCTTAAAAATAACCAGAAAAGCATAAAATTTGGTATATTGATATAGTTTAATTTGGTAGGTTGATATACTTAATTATTTATACTTATTTATTTATTTTTATTCTTTTATTTTATTTTTGTATGAATGTGATCATTCATCACTATTACCTAATGCCCACAACTGTGTGGCAGATTGTAATATCTATCAATAAATAAAAAGTATTTAAAAAAAAAGTTGGTATATTAATTAAGAAATAAAGAATCTATCAAAATCTTGGGGGGTGATATCATGTGTATCTACATATATTTTAAACCTTAGATTTCTAGCTTATTTATTTTTCTTTTGGTTCCCTTTTTTATCTCCCTTTTTTTTTTTTTTTTGAAGTTTCGAAAAAAGGAATGGTTCTTGTTTTGCATATTTCAATTGCGAAGAGTTTTAGCTATATTTCAAGGTCAATGATTTATCGAATTGAGAAAAAATCTACAGGGATGAGCCAGTTGTCCGAAACGGAGTCATTTGCATGCCTACCAAAATTAGTTCACGGGATCTAATAAAATCGATGCTATACTGATCCACAAGCTTTCTCTAAATTTAATGAACCATTTTTAAAATACAGCCGTGCTGAGGAAAATACGTTTATGTATTAGTTGATGGAATGTGGTGAAATTGATTTTGAGTCAACTAGGTTCCAATATATACGTATAATCTCTGAAAATTCAATTAAAATCGGATCAACGGTTCGATACTCGCATATAGTTTTGGCAACAGACAGACAGACAAACAAAAACAAAAAAATAGATTTTTAAAACGCATGTGTGTGTAATTTTTTGATTTTGAAAACAAGTTTTTTTTTTGTTTTTTTTTTATGCTTAAATACAAAGCTATCTTACCTTTGGTTGTGGGACAAGAAAAAAAAGATAGTGAGTAAAACCTGGAACCTACTAAACTTTAAAAATGAAAATTGAATTATGACAATGTAGGTAGTGGTTACAAGATGAATCTTTGCCTTGTCATCGCGTTTCTTGTATAGTGGCTGATTGACAATTCTCTATCATTGGGTTTTTTTTTTCGTAAAGAAAAACTAATTTTTCGGAGGGGCTAAGATCTTTTTTGCGATCCGTTTGTCCGATACCTCTTTTTTATTAACTTCTACGATATATTTGGAAAGTAACATAGTTGGTAGTACACTAGAATTGGCGGAGACCAGAAATTTCAGTTATCTATTCTGTGAATGGAGCCATTAAATGAATATTGATTTTTTTTCTATGATTCGAAAAAGTGTATTTCATCCTTTGAATTTACAATCGCAATTTACAAATATATATATATATATATACACTAAATGAAACCAGTAATTTATAATTTTGTCAAAGTAAAATCCGTAAAAGAGCAATTTAGCAAGGGCACTGTTGTTGACCCGCTGCATCAATGAATGACTTGGCAAGTATTCTTCCTTTGCCTTGGGGTGTTCCCTCGTTCAGTGATTCATTGTTGATTATTTTCCATTTTCGTTTTCACGTATTTTCGTAGTCCCTATTCTATAAATTATGTATCTCAAAAATAACTTCTTTAGTAGTATCAGCGCAATTTCACTCTTGAAGAAGAGAAAACCAAAAAAATGGATTTTTTAATATTTCTGAAAATAGCGTTATCATGAATCATATACTGAATATTTTTTTTAAATTGAGATCTTTCGTCTTTCCTATTGCTCTATTAAAACAAAAACCAATAAAAACTGAACTAATTTTTAATCTGTAACTGAATAATCTATTTGGAAGAGAGGGGCAAAAAGAGAAAGGTTAGATATAAATATGATAGATGCATTAGGGACAGCCTAGGAGGAAGACAGGTGAGGCTAGGGCAGATATAGTTGGTGTTATTGTTCCAAATTGGTCCAGGGGTGTAAGGTTTCATCCTTCACTCCCGCTTCCTTGGGGGCCTGTCAATCAGTTTTTATTGGTATCTTAGCCTCCAACATTATGGATCCACCAAGGTGCCCTATAATATACTTAAGATCTGGATCAGGGTATCCATCATAAATTATTGGAAGTTGCAGAGAAGTATATGCTGTCTACATTTGGACGTAATAATTTTTCAGCAAAAAATCGTTGGATTTTTAGTAGTTTGTATAATTGGCATAATTCACGAAAAATTGCGTTAGCAACAGTACACCTTCGTGACTTCAACATATCAATTCATAAAGAATACCTGTGGGCCGCACCGTAGCTCAGGGGTGAGGCACTAGTCTATCGATCTGAGGTGTGTGGGCGGTGCCGGTTCGAATCCGGCATTGGTTTGTTGACTTTTTCATTAAGTGGCGGTCGTACAAAATGAAAAACTTGACCCCCAACCATGGTTAGAATAGGTTGGTCACCTGTAAATGTAGATAACCAAGAGAACCTTCGACGTGGATTGCCTTAAAAAAATACCTCCAAGATTTCAAAATGATACACTAAACATGCCTTCCATAACCAGTAAATAACTACCAATCCTTGTGTCATTAGCTATCTACATTCTTTGACTAATTCATCCTATTTTGGTTAAAACATTTCTTCGTAAAATTTATTTTAAAATTTTTCATTTTTTAATGGAAGGCGACTATTTCCAGTTTTAGTCACTTGTTCAATGTTGCTCGACTAAACTTCTTTTTTAAAGATGACATTGGCGAGTTTTACTGCTATTCACCATAAATCCAAACAGGATGTTAACTCTACTCCGTGAGCTATTTCTGTTCAGTCGTAAAGGGATTGATCAGTCCTACATGTATTCACTGTAGATCCTGACGATAGGACAGAAGGTGAGGGAAGGAGGAAAGATCGAGAAAAGCTAGAGTGAAATAATAAATCATTATGCATTTCAAAAAAATGAATGTACTGATCCACTAATACATATTATCACTCACTACATCATAATAAGGAGAATCCCTGAAGGGGATATTTACACATAGGTTCGTCAATTTTTTGCTTACTAATTTCTCTAATAGCAGAACGCCAAAGAGAGATGCTAAGACGTTAACTTTTGGTGGATTAGAATTTGTAATATTAAGATATAATATTTGTAATATTCAGAGGTTAATACATAGCTGTTGTAGTAGATTTATAGTTTCCAAGCTAGTCTAAAAAAAAACTAATATTTCTTTGGTTTGAGAATTTTTTTTTTAAACTACTCAGAGTTCTATTTTTTTTTTTAACCCATCCTTATTGCAGTTGTATTGTACATAAGAATTGCCACCCTCATCGATTTCAGCTTTATGGCTATTGTCCCTATTCTTTGATATCTTGACTTCATATCCGGCAAATAAATGGACTTGATTTTAGCTGATGCTTCAAGGGCCTATAGTTTGATAAATCAGCCTTTAAAATAAAAAAAAGTTTATTGTTAATAATGCATGTCAATCAGAGTTGGTTTAAGAGAGTTTCAATGTATTGATTAGTTTATTATGATGAACTTTACAATTTTTCTATGTAAAATTTATTGTTATTTATTATGCCAGATGGAAAAATAAATAATATGAACCTCTACAACCCTGGGAGTGTCAGTAGTTCAATACTGTTCTTGGAACAATGGTCATACAAGAAGGTGATTTTTGTCAAGCTCAGCAGTGATAAAACAACATACAAAAATAATCAATTTAAAATATAAATTTTGTTTATTGCAATTTTAATTGCTGGTGTAGAGGCTGCAATAATTTAACAGCTAAAACTGTACAATTTCGGATTAATTTCTAAAGATAAAACTAATGTTTCTATTTATATGATATAGGTCTATACAAAATACAAAAATGAAAATAAAATAATTAAAACATATATTTTTCTATCTACTTAATCTTATTTATCTATAATTCTGTTAATTTCTTTTACGTTTCGAGAAAAAAAAATAATGTATAATCAAAAATAAAAAAATAATAGCTAATTTATTACCATTTCAAAATAATAAATATGTTTTATTAATAATAAAAAAATTACCCAAACAGTCTTAAACTTATTTATTAAAACATAGTTACATGCCCAACGTTTCGGTCGATTCGGCCATCATCGAGGGCAATCTTAATTTTAGTATCTCAGCCACACATCGATTTATCAAACTTTTCAGACTATTATGCTCGAGTCAGTTTAACACAGTTAAAATAAACCTGTTTTGTCACTATAGTATTTAGTAATGAATTCTATCCTTCACAATTTTTAATGATAGTAGAATACAAAAATTATGAAGGAAAGAAATCATAATGAATGCTGTAATGACAAACAGATTCATTCTGTGTTAAATTGACTTGATCATAATAGCCAGAAAATTTTTATTATAAATTAACGTGAGGCTGAGATACTAAAATTAAGGTTGTACTTGATGATAGCCGGATTGGCCGAAACGTTGGGCATATAATTATGTTTTAATAAAGAAGGTTGGGAAAATTTAGATAATTTTTGTTCTTATTAATAAAACTACCAGTTTTGAACATGATAATAAAAAAAAAAGAAATAATATTTTTTTCTTTTAATAAAATCTATAATAGTCAATAAATGTATAAATAGCAGTTTACACGCGACAAAGTCAAATATAGTTTCAACCGGGTCACTGTATCTTAAATTGCTTCAGAACAAACTTATGATCAACAAAAGGATTTGCAAGCACACATTTCATTATAAACAAGAACTGTTAAAAGGAAAAGCTAAACAAAAAAGGAAAAATATGAAATGTTTTCTCTTCTGTTATGGGTTCAACTGCAAAATATCAACACTTATATTTTCGTTTTAATGATTGCGCTGAAAGCATTGTTTAAATTTATTATTTAAGAATCATTCCCCTTTCGACCACTTTGACGTAATTTGCATTCTCTATTGAACTCTTAATATAATCATTTTCAAATTATACTGGTTTAAACGAAATCAATTATTGATATTTTTTTCAGCAGTTGTAGGGTTAATAGCATTTCGCTACGGATCGCTTTTAGTTGTAGATTATCTAAATGATAATATCCCTTTCCAAAGTGCGTTAGTGATATTGCACATAGAAATAACCTGGAAATTTTAAGATTATAATTTTCTCTATTATTCCCTAAAACGCAAAATAAGCTTTAATGTAAATTTCAAGTTTTATGCTTTTTTTTTTCTTTCTCTTACTCTTCGATTTTATTTACAAAAAAAAAAAAAAGATTTTCTCACATCTTTTTCTTTTCAATCAAATAAAATGCAAGTAAATGAAGTAACTAATGCTACTGAACTAATGTTCATACTTACATGTGCACTCGCAAGTAGAGGCACTTCTTTTTCAATTGTAGCTTATTATGTAGATTGTATTTTACATAAACCATCAATGACTCAATTTTTTATGAAGCTTTAGGAAGTGACAATGATTGTCTTTATTTTTTTTTTTTTAAAGCTTCCTTCTTTTTTAATTTCAATTTTTTTCTGTTTTAATTTCTTTTATTATTCTGTTTCTTTACATTATTGACGTTTCGGCTTTTCCTCTTCTATCTTTTTCTGAACTATTTATTTTTACCGAGAATTATTTATTATATTGAGTTATACTTTATTTTTTTCTAGGTTCTTAGGCTATTGACTGAAATGCTAATGATATAACATGGTGGGTATTTTATTATTAGAGATCTGTGGTAATGAAATATAACTATAAACAATGTAAACAAATATGATAAAAGGAAAATGGTTTTCTCAGAGGTGGATTTAATAAAAAAATAGAATTCTATTATTCCGTAATTAGCGATATGGGAAATTATTCATATATGAGCATGGCTATATGTGCAATACTGTGAATCGGGAGTGAGAAGTTGGCTGAAACGTGAAACTCTACCTTTTTCATTCGGTAAATGTTTATGGAGCCGAACGCTGGGTATTAACAGATAAGCAGAAACTAGAAAGACAGCAGCAGAAATAAGGTATTTCAAAAGGATTGTGGGGAGAAACCTCTGTATGCAAGGAAAGAATCAGAGAACTTCAATAAGTCCTCTGAAGAAGTAGGTCCTCCAGGCTTTGCACTTAACCAGCTGATCGTCAGGATGAAGTACCACCTAAATTCCCCTGAAGACTATGTACTACGTCTCTGCATGGTAGAAGACTTCGAGGCCGACTCAGAGTGTCACACCTGGTATACGTCGTCCGTTTGTGCAACAGAAAAAGGTAAAAATCTTCTTCAATCAAAGAACATGACTTGACTACTGGATGGCGCCTAAGAAGAAGGATACCTCTTTGATTCTTTCGATGGAAACCGAATCAGTATATCCATCCTGTTTTATAAAGATATTAACAAGACAATTTGATATTTCTTTTGGAAGTTGTTAATATTGAAACTATCAACGAATGTGGTTTTCGTCACTCTCCATTTTAACTGATACGACTTAATACGGAATAGTACTAAAGTTAAAGATAATACTATGATTAAAGAAAAAAAATAAGACAAAATAAAGAAAAAAATATAATGGAACTAGCATAACGATAAAAATATAGCTATATGAAGTACATTCAAAAGCATACGCCTCATCTACTTTATTGATTATCAATTTAAAGTCTATATCTGTTAATTTTTAGTATAATTGCTGTAATTAATTTTATGGAATACATCATACATGTAATAACAACGTCTGAAACATAAGCAACATGGAGTTACCAGAGATTCAAGACTTCATTAAATAGTAAAGCTAATACATAACTTGCAGTTGAGTGTTTGCGGCTTTAGCGCACTTGCTCAGCCTCCACTGACTCACTATCAGTGATGCTACGAAAGGGATGCGCTGGGATCTTTTGAGCTCTGCTCTACCCCTCACATGTGGTGGATAGAGTGGGCTCAGGGATCCTCAGGCCAATTGTGTAAATATTGTATATTAGAGTGTAAATGTGACTAGAGACTATATTATTTTATCATTATGTTATTTTATTTATTTATTTTTCATACAGATAGTTTGATTACGTTCATTTTGTTTATTCTTCTGTTTGTATATATTTTAACAGTTTTTTTTTTTTTAATTTAATTTTAGTATGTATGAAATCATTCATCACTATTGCCTATTGCCCACAACTGTGTAGCAGATTGTAATATCAATAAATAAATTTAAAAAATACATAACTTAGCATTGTTATATTATTTAGGGATGAAATATAAAAGAAATTACTTGAACTAACCGGCTACTTCAACCATGACATGCTAATTGGTTATGGGAATGAAAGGCTCACACATTTGGGACCCACGAAACATTGGAAACGACCGTAATCATCGAGAGAACACATGAAAAATCGATTTCAGAGAAATAAGAATATTCAACAACAAGTTAAGCAGTGAATTGGAAAACAATAGACAAATAAAGATTTAAGTGTAATTGGCTGTTTAAAATTGTGCAAGATTTCTAATGTATGAAGCAGAAAAACAAAAATAATCATTGGTTCTCTTCTTTATGCCGATAGAAAAAGAAATCTGAAGTTATCCGACGATTTATGTACAATGCTCAGCAAAAAAACTGACATCTGTTTTATTCGAAAGAACTTCCGAAATAGGCGATCCTTGTTTTATTTTCATTCAATGTATCACTGGAAGGTGTGGTCTGCACTATTTTTGGATGCATTAGTTTACAACCACTGATTATTTTAGATGGAACATCTCCCATTTAGTTGGCACTCGTAGTGAGCATGAGTGTTTCTTGGCTTTGCAATTTTTGACAGTGTGGGCTGAACAACACCTTTCATAAAGGGATGGTATCTTTCTAATAGTAGCTATTCTTTCAGAGTTTTGCTAACGAGAAATGTTCTGATTTTGAAACAGAAATTGAAATTCAGTGATGTTTTAAATCTGTTTATGGTCAAAGTAGAATACAACGCTTATTAATTATACTATACCGATATCTTAATTTGCCATCGACATTGGTTCTATTTTTTCAAAGGACAGCATGCAACTTTGCAAATAACCATCATTTATTTTTTTTTTTTGTCATTCTATAATTACTGATCTCTATCTTTCGAGTGATTCGTTTAAAATACCGTAGAACTCTGCATAACCCACTCCCCTAAACTCCATTCTCTGCGGATCAAACAGCAGTAAAAATAAAATAAATACAAAGTACTGAAAAAATATGAGAAGTTCACTTAAACAATACAAAAATTTTGACCAACTAAAAAGTTAAAAATTAACTATATGTATAACTTTTTTTTTAATATTTATTTATTGGTATTTACAACTGTACATTATAATACATTTAGTAAATTTGTTCTAAGTTAAATTGGAGTGTTACAGGTTTGTACAGAAAGTACCCATTGTTACACTCTAATGACATTTTACATTAGCTGGTCTCGTGGCCATCTTCTTTTCAGGCGCCTCGGAGGATTGTCAGGAATGGAATAGGATGCAAGATTAGAAACTAGGGGGTTTGAGTGGTTAGAGAGTTTATAATGGAAGGAGTGATATCTGGTTAGGGCTAGATCGGTTACATAGAGGACATTAAGGTCTTTATGAATGATTTTATTTGTGACAAAGTAAGGAGCATTGAGGATTTTACGAAGGATTTTGGATTGTAAGGATTGAATACTAGAGGAATTCAAAGGTTTAGTGGAGCCCCAAAGCTCAACTCCATATGTCCAGATCGGCCTTATTACAGTCATGTAGATCAGTCTTTTGTAAAGTGTTGGAAGTTTAGACCGTTTGTCTAGTAAGTGCTGTAATAGTCGAAATCGACGTGCAGTGTCCATATGTATAACTTAAATTGAACTATATGTCTATGAGATTTTTTTTTTTAATTCAAATGAATTCAACTTCATCTAAAAGCCAATACCTATTTATCAATTGTTTTATTGTATTTTTTTTATTTTTATAAAATACATTTAATCAAATGTCACTTACCAATATAATTATAATAATGTTTTTAAACTTTTAGTGATAAAACACTTCATTTGACACGATGGAACAGTATTGTTTATTAGTTCAGCTATAAAATATTAAATTAAATCTAAAAAAAAATAGCTGTTCTATCCAGGAAAATAACGGATCGTTCAATGATTCTTTTCCGAAATAACGGAATACTATTTTTATTGCAGCATTTAATCAAATGATGCTTCTGCTTGTCATTAAAATTACAAAAGAATGAAACACGATTCCGTAATCCAGAGCCAGGTTCCTCCGTACTATTTCGAAACCGCTACACATCCGGCATAGATGTTTTTTTATTGTATGTATAATTGCTTAGAGGCGTACAATGTATGGGATGGTAAAGGGGCGATTATTATATTTTTTAAAAATCAAAATAGTCATATTTTTTTCCATAATATGGTTTTTTGTACATTCAGTATAAATAATTTTTTACTTCATTTAATTTGAATAAATCGACTTGTATATTCGTCTATATGTTTTTATCATTTTCGGTATCTTATATTATATATATTTTTTAATTAGGCCTGTTACATTGACAGAACTATTGAAATTATAATTTTTTTATTAAAATAGTAAGTAATATTTCCAAATCTATAAAGCTCACATAGTAGTATGTAGCAGTACATGTACTTAGTTTAAAAAATATATATCTAGATATTTTATTTAATTAAGATGAAATTTGAAATGTGGTTGGTACGGGTTGAATGATTTAACAGTTCTAAAAAAAACAATTATGTGCTTTACTTTATATATCTTTTTAATCCATTTGATTATTTTTTATTCTGAATACATTTTCAAACCGCCTATACCTTCAGTATTGAATATATAATAGTTAATGCTTGTTTAGATTGATCAGAAAAGAGGTACCGTGTGCTGTTCCGAAGACCGAAAAAAAAAATTATCACATTTTTAGAATATTTTAATAATATTTATTATATTAAAAATACAAACATTTACAACGCTGTACAGCTGTATTAAAAGTACTTACTGTATGAAAATTGAAGTATAAACCAATTTTTTATTACTCTTTTTTTCACTATGTCAAATTTCATTTTTTTTTAGTCCTAAAGGAAGGAAATAGTTTTTGTTCATAAAATTTATTGTAAAATTAAATATTACTTATTAATATCTATCTGTCTTCTCTCTGAATTATAAAAACGATTGTACTTAATGTTTAAAAAAAAAAGTAGGTCCCACCGAGATTTGAACTCGGATCGCTGGATTCAAAGTCCAGAGTGCTAACCATTACACCATGGGACCGACAAAGAGTTCACCGATCATTAGAGTTTAAGAATATTTTATATAATTAAATGTTGCTTATTAGTTTATAATTAATTATACCTTAATATGGTTAAATAAAATCATATAGTTTTAAAATTTATCATTAAACCAGAAAATTATATTATTTATACTAATTATTCTTATAAATTAAAACAAAAGCACCCAATGAACAAATGGGATTTTAAAAAAAGTTTTTAAGAAAAATAGGTATCATTTTAAAATATAAAGAGTAATAATTAACCATAAAAGTGTATATACTACTTTAAGTGTATATGCTAGGTAATATGCATAAAAGTTTTAAGATGCCGGGAAAAAGTAATTAATTAATTAATAAACTATAAGTGAATGTTGATGAATAAATATTTTAAAGATTTTTTCGTGAAAACCTAGTTATCAAAAATTTAATACATAATGTATGGACTGGATTTGATAATATATATGTTTATGAAAAGATAATTGTGCAATGTATAAATCTATAGCAATCAAAAAATGATAATTCTTGAGATCTTCGTATGTATTTCTGAGCATATTAGTTAACTCATAAGGAAACATAAGTTGTAAATTAACTTAATCACATACTACAACAAATACATTTTTTGTTAGTATGATATATATAGATGATGGACTAAATGATTTCAAATATGAAGAAGATGGTCAGGATTGCGGCCAAAAAGAACAAAAATAGTTAATAAGTAGGGCTTTATCAGGGCTGTTCAAAATGATAGCTTTACTTTGAGAGTAAATCCAATTTTACTGTTTAATAGCTTTGCAGACTTTCAAGCTAACAACTTGAACAGCCCTGACGAAGCTCTACAAAGTGGCGGGAAACGTCGGAAATAAATAGTTGTTAACTATTTTTATTTTTATATTTTTTACCGTAACTCTGACCATCTTCTTCATATTTAAAATTATATAGTCAATTATTTATTTATATAATAAAAAAAATAATAATTACGATTTGTAATAAATAAAATCACGTATTTTTATTGTACTTCGACGAACTAGCCAACTTTGTAAATACATCCTATATATTTATGTATATTTTAAAGAGCTGAGGAATCAATTCATGGCGGTCCTCGGTTATAATTCTATTTTAGCCGTCGTAAGAAGTTTAAATTTTTGCCGTGGCTTCTTCACGAAATAAAAATGAACTATTCTGGGCCGGATTTAAACCAGTTACTTTATTATAAGTTGCTTCTATTCACCCACTTAACGTACAACTTCATGTTTTGTGCTTCTGTAAAACTTTTATAAAAATTGGCTGTTCCTAAACAAATAATTTTAAAATACATCGACTAACGTCGATAAAAAGGGAGACGATTAAGTGGAATAAAAATAAAAGAAGGAATTATGCAATATTTGTTTTCTGATTTATTATTATTAGAAATTGAAGTATTTAATAAGATATGAATGTACTCTTTTATCTCTATAACAATAAGAGGGACAGAGTACTATTCAATAAAACAGTTAAAATAAAAACATAGATTTCTACAGGTAATATGATTATAATTTAAAGATTAACGAGTTGATTAAATTGCTATAGTAGCTTAAATAAGTACAGATATATTGAAAAAGTAGTAGGTAGAATAAATTACAGAAAGTTTGGAAGAGTATAACTAATTAGGGATTCTCTTGGAACACTAATACAGGGAACCCCCGCTATAACGCGACTCGTTGTATCGTGTCTAATTAGGATATACACAGTATGTTGTTTTGTACTTTTTTTGTCACGTATTTACTTCTTTCTAATTACTGCTGCTATATTGCTTACATCAATTTTCTTATCTTTATTCACGTTAGACTTTTCCTTTTTACTATATTTTTTTATTATTAAAAAAAAAGTCACTCTTCGTTAGTTCTCAAAAAAATATGACATTATGCTACTTCACAAGGAAACAAATTTACACTCTTAAAGCTGGTATTTGGCATATTAATGCTAGTAAAGCTCTGATATTAACTGTTTTCAGCAATTATTCACAATCTGCTAGTTAGCTAGTGAACCTTATTTCATGTTCAGGATCACCTTTTGACTTCAGTGACGTCGGTTGCAGATTGTAAAATCACCCCGTGCTATCTATCATAGTCTCGACCTAAGTAAGTACCCTATATGTTTCCATAAATTCAGCTTAAAATCACTTTCCTGAACGTTAAAGGTATATACCAATAATCAATTCATCGACTTATACGAAACATAAAAATAAATAATATAGTAAAAATATACGGAAAGAGGATCCCATTTATATACCGATATAAATGAAGGCCGAGCTTGCATTACCGATAAAGTTATGCTCATTGTTTAGCATGTCAGTTATATCGGCCTTACGCGTGGGCTTTCTTGTGTTATGTCCCCACCCACTTACGCGACGTGGCGGTTTGTTGTCCTCATCACGTACAATCGCCCACTTCAATTGCTCAAATTAATTCAGCTACCAGTTCTTCATTTCGGCTCGGACGCTTCCATGAATATATATTAATCGGCACAGAATGAAACTCACAGAAAAAGAATTTGAAAAATACGTAAGTGATTACATCATCGGAGCTGTTTTGTTGACGAATGGAACAATATAAAGTTTTGAATGTGGCATCACATTCTTTTTCTATATATATATATTTCGTATTATGCAATATTTAAACTGGATCACAATGGTTAAGTTTTTATTTAGTATAATATATATAATAATATTATAGATGAAACATTTTGTTTTGTTTTTTACTTTTTTTAATGTTGATCTAACATCATAATGGAGTGATACAGGCATGATCCATTGGTTCCACTCTAATAATATTTCTACATTAGAATATCTCCAGGCTATCATCCTTTCAGGTTCCTTGGAGAATTGTCAGGAATGGAAGGGGAAGCATTGCTAGAAACTAGTTGGTTTGGGAGGTATGGAACTATAATGAAAGGATTGAAAATAGGTTTGGACTAAGTCGGTTACATATAGAACATCAAGGACTTTATTTTATTTTATATTTATTTATTTATATTTTATTTGTGACAAGTTAAGGAGCATTGAGGATTTTACGAAGGATTTTTGGTTGTGAGGATTAGATACGAGAGGAATTTGAAGGTTTAGTGGAGCCCCAAAGTTCAACACTGCATGTCGAGATTGGCGTTATTACCGTCATGTCCATCCGTTTATTGCAATGGATTGGAAGTTTAGACCGTTTGTCTAGTAATTGCTGTAATAGTCAAAATCGATGTACAGATTCCTGTCTTTTCAGTCTTGTGTGAGGATTCCAGGTTAGTCGTTTGTTCGGTTGCAGCACAATTTAGCGGATCTATTCGAGAACAACCTTATTACAGGATACTGTAAACTTGAACAACTGTAAGAGCAATATTATTATTAAACATTAAAATTTTTAAAATTGAGCAGTTTATAGAGGTTCTCTGTAATGATTTGTTGGTAGATTTTCAATAAATTTCAAATTTTCTAATTTCCGCTTTTAGTTTGTTAGTCAATTCTGTGTAATACGTTTCATCTGTTGGATATCTGGTCCTATGCCACTTCAATCATGCTTTGCGTTTTTCCCATAATAAGATACGAATAAGCTATGGTAGGTTTTATTTTTATTTGTTGTACTTTTTATTGTTATTAATTCTACTAGTCCAGGTGTTATCGTGTATACTTGTTCTTCTTGATGTAAGTTTTTCTATAGTTCCGTCATTATCTGCTTTGTCTGTGTATGACACAAAGTGTGTTTTTGTGTGAAATGGGCTTCTGTCAGTTGGGCTTTGTCAATGTGTTTATCATGTAGGAATAAGTCAATTTCGTCAGGGTGATTTTGTAGGCCATTGGTATTCCATAACAAGGCAGCTAGAATCCTTGTGTTCATCGTGTGAAAGTACGCGGGATTTCGGATAGGATTCGTATGAGGTTAATCAGGGGTTTGATGGTCTCTTAAAGATCTTTCAGGTTTGATAAATGGATTGAAGTTACATCGATTGGATTTTGATCATGAGAGTATGGACTAGGGGCTTGTGATAGATAGATTGTATGACTAGGAGTGTTGGGTAGGGGCTGGGATCTTCGTGAAATATGCTGAGCTAGGGTATGAGGAACTGTGTCTGTGTTTTCAATGATAGTTGGGATGGAGAGTTTGTCAGTGTAGCTGGACGAGATGGAATTTGGAGTGGGTGAAGTGGTAGTAATTTCACCCCTAAGGGTAAATGATAGGAAAAGTTTTAATGACGTGAAGGTTTAGGCTGAGCATTAGAGGCTTGGGTTGAGAAGTCTGGGGAGCCGACGTCGAGGCTGGTTATTCTTGACGGTGATCTCGGAGTATGCCCCGCTGGGTCTTGAGATCGATCAAGAGTTCTTGAAGCAGATGGCTGATGTTCGTTGAAATGAGCTGAATTTTTCAAGTTTGGAAAAATTTACAGATTTTGGGTTTCAAGCTGCAGGGTGCAATTTTTATCTTGTCCTTTTGAGGCGATGACATGAGATCTTTGTGGAGATTTTTATAAACTTCACACCCTCTTTAGCTCGCTGGGGGTTCTTTTACACATAGAGTACATCTTGCCGGTCCATGTCGAGTTTTCTGGCAGATATCAGTTGCGTAAGGTCCAGCACATCTAACGCACCTGGCCTGGTGAAGGCAATAGGTCTTAGTATGCCCAAAGTTTTGACACCTGGACAATGATAGGTTTTTGTTTAGGCGTCTCAGATTTGACGTTTGACACCAAGCCTGTAACCTGAAATATTTCAGAATTGTTTCGGGCGGGCTCTTAGTCAATAAATAATAATGAAAGAGGATGTTTGTTAGTGGACTGTAGAACGCCCGAAATATTCCTCACATTATGGCCACTTTCTTCCAGGCTTGATTTAATAGCGGCTATGGGAGTGGTTGAATGGAGACCACTTAAAACCACTCAGTATACCTTTTTTTGTTTCAGCTGGTAGATGAAACATGAATATTATTTCTTAACTAAATGTTTCAATTTCATTGTTGGAAGATGATAGAGAAAAACGATTTATTGGAACTATTTTTTTTTTCATCACGGGAGTCTTGATTTTCTTTCTTCCCATCACTGTTTCATGATCCTCGTTTCATTCTTCGGACCATTTCGTACCCCACTTTTTTTCTCTTTCAATATTAGCGTGATTTTTTAGTGTTTTCCTGTATATGTCTATCTAGACAGTCGGTATGCAGATTTTTTGTTCAATCTTTATCTTTATATCCTCCTTCATCCTTTCCATGTACCCATAGAACATCAGCCTTCTGATTCTTTTCTCGGTTTCCATGAAAAGTTATTTAAAAAATGAACGAAGTAAATTAAAATAATATAAATTAATAATTATAGCGAATATCAATAACATATACAGTAATCAATATTAGAAGTGAAAATGTACCCCTTGAGTAATCATTAGTGAAAAAATAATTAATAAAAGTAAAAAGGAAGTAGTGAGGAAATAAATAAAGTGTAAGTTTAGTGAAATAAAAAATCAAGGAGATAGATGTATGTTGGTAAATACATGCATAAAGAAATAAATAGGTCAAGATGAAGGTTGGACAGAAACTTAATGGAAGGTTGTGGATATATTATACAAAATTTTACACTTCCTAAGAGTTAGCGGAAGAAGTTGGGACATTTTCTACCTGACTTCCTTTTCTCAATCGTCCTCTTGTTTCAATCTTACAGGTGATTCCCCCTATATTTGTTGGTTATTTTTATTAGTTATCTAAATATCTCCCTCTTTCATATTACTAAAACTCACCTATGCCATATCTACTTCGCCTATCTGTTCTAACTTTTACACCTACCTCTTTACCATATTTATAACTAACTTTAATGAATAGTATCCTACTATATATAAGTCTAGATCTGTATTTAGAACTTTCATCACACCAGGTTGTATTTATTAGTGACTTGTTTCTACCTACATGTATACTTCCTTATATTATTATTAGTTCTTTTTTATATGCTTTTTAAACATAAAAATTGTTTCAAAATATTTTTTATTTTAATATAATTTCAATTCTATAATGTTTGAATCTCGTTTTTTTCACTTGGACCTGACGAAGGCATGCAAAATGAGGCGAAACGTTCGTTAGCAATAAATAGGTTTCTTTCATTATTTTGATACCTTTATTAACCGCTATCCTGACTATCTTCCTGTAATCTACTTCATACAGAAAAATATATACAGAATAGTACAATCAAATAAGAACAATTAATAAATTAACATGAAACATATAAAAGAGAATTTAATAAACAAAGAAATAATGAAATTAACATATAATTGAAGATGAACTATACAATAGACAGAATTTGATATACTATAGACAAGGGAAAACAGTATAAAATAAAATTAATAGTAAAAAGGTATAAACTCGAAATAATTAAAACAATGATTGAAAACAAGAAATTTTTTTTACTCGACTCCTAGGGCACGAGTAATTGGCAAAAGCCACCGGACGAGTGTCCAATATTTTTCCACCTAGTATTACCAACAAAAGTTTTATTGAATTCGACGTTCCCATATCCCTAGTTAACTTTGTAAAACGATTCTTTTAGATAAATTTAAAATTTGACTATTATTAAATTGATAAAATTCTAAATTTTAATTTATTTATGAATTTTTTAATTCATTTGTAAACGATACAGCAAGTCGAAGTGAGAGTAAAGAGTAAGTGTTTAGATAGTTGCAAAGCTAAGTCGACAAAACGGAGCATGTTTGATTTTTAAGTTAGCATATAAATAAGATAAATCAGCCTGGCTTCAAATATAGTTTTAGTTTGATAAATCAGCCATCTTCGTTAATTGAGGTCAATAAGATCAATCACAATACGTTTAATATTCACCGATTGGAGCAGAGTAGATGTAAAGAGAATTTCCATGTATAGATTTGTCCTTTATAATAAACTATTCGTGTTTATTTATATATA
>NW_027108878.1:818748-829692 GCF_000696795.3 Halyomorpha halys | reverse complement strand
AATAGCAAATTAGATTTTCTCTTTTACATATCTGCAAACGTATTTTTCTTCGCACGCCTTTATATTAAATACGGCTTATCCGATTTATCACAAAGTTAGAGTTCGTCGAGGATTACTGTAAATATGGTAACGTATAAATTTTATAAAATTTCTATATTTCAACAACTGCTTGTCCTATAAATGTTATCCTCAAATGACAAATCATTGATACTGTGAAATATAGGTAATGCATTATGTGCCAGATTGAAAGAAAAAAAAAATGTTTTTAGAAAAAGCAATTTTCAATAAAGATAATTAGGGAGATTAAAAAAAAAAGATAGAATAGTGAAAATGATATATTGAGCAATGTTAATTGAAATTGTTAAAGGCTAAAGTAATGTACGTTAAAAAGTATAATATTTTTTCTGCTGACCGCACCCCCCCCCCCTGACCATTTTCTCCTCTTATAATTATCGTATTTTTCTCATTTGTGTTAAATAATTTTATAAATACAAACCTAATAAAACAATATCCATTAGGGTTAATACCATGTGTATGCACTTGCCTAATTTTAAATAATAAAACTATACTGGAGGAAAACAAATTATTTCTTCAATTTATAATTTTTTTTTTCATATCTTTCAAACAATATATTTTAAAATTTATTACAGCTTACACACGGTTAACAATACGTATATATTCTTCCATACAGATATCCTTTTATTGTCATGCTATTAGAAATCTAATTAAATTCTTGTCCAATTTCTATTAGATTACTTGTGCATCTACATTTGTTTATGATTACAAATGTATATTGGATATATATTTTCAAATGAACTACAGATATATTTTTTAAGCACAAAAAATGTGGTTCAATTTCCACGAAGCAATTCCGTCTATATGCACAGAGTAGGCGAAGATCCTTTACTTTCTTTCCTCTGTCTGCCACGTGTTCTTTTATCGGCTAAACCCAAAGAGATTGCTACCACGTGTAAGATGATCCATCACTGCGACGTACATAAATGTCTTTTTCCCTCTTTTCTGTGTTTTTTTTTCCTGTTTAGTTTTAGAAGTATAGATTTAGATAGTCTGTAGACTAGCTCAAATCTTTTAGACCGTGTTAGAGATCAAACATTATTCCTGATTTCTGTATAAGTCAGTTGATGTTATTATACGTCTAGTATTAATTGTTAAACTTCCTTGAAGTCACTTGTTCAGCTATTTTTTTTTTTTTTTTTGACATTGCGAAGAAAAAAAATACTTGTGATTGTTAAATTGAGCAATGCTTAAAAAGTGGCTTTAATTGAAAAACGGCGTATAAACTTTATTTATGTGCGTTCGTTTTCAAAAGAACAATTTATGATATTTTCAGATTTTTTAAAGGTTATTTTTGTATTTTTTTTTTTACAATTATAATATATATATATAATACACGATGTATATAAGACACTATGGACTGTTCGTTCATCTTCATTTGTTGACTCTAAAAATATTTAAAAAGTACTGTTTATTATTCTATATACTTTATACATTTTTTTGAATATTTTTTTCGAAAAGTTGTACATATCTGAAACTACTTATTTAAGGAAGGTCCATTTCTCGGATTTAGGTACACCACCTGTAACTGTAACTTTTTCAATTAAATCGACTTATTTGAAATGGCACATTATATTATTATATTCTTTAGGATGTTACATTCTTTTGACCACTTACTACAAAAAGGTTTCAATTAATTCAATTTTTCATTTCCATGTTTAATCAAGAAGTATCAGGTAGTATATAATATAAAATATTTTGACAGGAATTGAATGACAAATTTTCAGAAAAAAACGCTTTCTTTACATTTTTATTTTAAATAATCAACCATCTATGATTATTAGCGATTTACAAAACGTGATAAATACAAAATAAGAAAGCATTTTATAATTAACTAAAAGAATATGCATTATGTTACCATGATTGTTATTACATTCGCCATAACTAGAGACCGGATTTTTGTTTACTAAAAACCCGAAATACGTGCAGTAAAAACCCAAAAATCGTATAGTGAAAACTCAAAATGTGTAAACACGGCAAAAATACAATAATCATTAACTTTCTTGTTAAATTTACAATGTTAATACATGGAAAGTTTTCCTGACCTTGTTTAATTTAAATTAAACACGCTAAATATGCTCTGCATTTCTGCAAACATAGATAAATACGCAACTAAGGTAAGTGTACCAGTTATTGACTGGTCAACTTTTCTTTATTAGTATTAAAAGTTCGGTGTTAACAGTTGTTTCAAAATTAATCCAGTTGTAGACTAAAACCTCGGCTTTATCTCTATTGTCACAAAACTTCAGAGTGAATTAATTAAATATTTTAGTAGACATTTTAACATTTAAACAACATTGTATACCATTGAAATTTTAATCTTAGGCTAAATGGGAAGATAACATTCAGTAACATATTAAATCAAATAGAATGCAACTATCTGCTTTGTACTGTCTCAGGATTCAGTCGGGATACCAGGATAATCGCTGAAGGCAATGATCCAAAAATAAGTTAATTAATTAACTTATATTGAGTCTTGCAAAAGTAGTATTATAATTTGATTCTTTTCCAAAGGCCTTTTATGTGTTTACCAGTTTACCAATTAAATACCTTTGTATTTATAAAATGTTGTTACAATTAATTATATGACATAATAAGGGGTGGTATTGTGTAATATGATCGTAAATGAACTACATAAAGGAACTAATTATTTATTTACAATGATGTTATTAAAATGATTGAAATTATCCAAACGAATGGTTTGCCATAAAATATGATTACTACATAATAACTTATTACCTAATTTGTACATATAGATGCTGATTTTTGTGGTGCGTGTCGAGTATGTAGTGAGGTCTTCGCCATTGGTTTTTGTGTTGTCATAAGGATGTCGTTCCAGGTTTCATAGGCCCTTCTTCGGGAAGAAGAACTTCGTCTGGTCAAAGTGCATCTTGTCCTTTCATCGGTTTTCTTACTTCTGTCCCTCTACTGCTTTTCTCTTCAATACCATTTTCCTGGATCCCCCTCTCGTTCGTAGAGGCATTACCTTTTCGGAACCTTACTTCCCATTGGGTATGATCTGCCACGCCCAAGAAAAATACGATACAAGGTGTTGGTACACTTAGAAAAGTGTTTGGTCCATGTTTTGTTTATCATTGACCTGACTACCGACAAAGCTAGCAGGCAATACCTGTTTTAATAGACTTGATAAGCAAGAACCTTTTTTGCCACCTGCGAACTACGAAGTGCCCTTTGTTGACATATGGCCAAGACTCCAACAATAATAATAATTGCTAATACCTCGATAAATATCAAATCACATTGTACCTGATCAAGGCGATGGCTCTAATCATTTATGATTGATTTTCACGTTAAAGGAATTTAAATAAGGAACATATTCTTCTCACTACACGTAACTAAAAATATAAAAAAAATTATATTATATATTGTATTTATGTAATAATATATCTTATTATGGAATGTGAATCTAATACTTTCTTAAAGTGGAAATTCAGAAAATATTTTAAAGCTAATTAAAAATCGATCTTACTTTTAAATAGACTCTAATCTGTAGATCTATATAAAATATATTAACTATCACCTACAGTTTCCCCCCGAACGACAGTTATAAATCGTAGAGTAACTAGGTTCAGTAGCTGTTCCAGTTATATTTATAGCTGTTGGAGTTGCCTAGTGACTACATGATAGCAAACTGACCTACAATTCCGATCTGTCAAGATCATTCCGTCCGAGTAAACAGAATCCTCTCCTGTTTGTTTAAATGTGTTCCCATTGAATTAACCCATCTGCGCTCATCTAGACCATCGTTAGATACAATTTATTACAATAGTAAAGGCCTAACGAACTTGAAGGTTCGATGCCGATACCACAAATCGCTCTCTAGATACATCCTTCCAGTGATTCCCCTCCAAACCCGATTCTACTAAATCAGTTTTAATAGAACTCTTCCTATCTATGTTTTGGTATACCCCTCGGCCGTTTACCTGTAGGTTCAGTGTTTATTAACATTTTAGGGATCCGCTCGTTACTAAGCCCTAGAACCTTATACGCCGCAATGCTGTAACTTGAATTATATTTACCGGGTGTAGGTCCCTTAATTCAGATTTATGTAGTCTTCTAAATTCTGTTGTTCATTCATCCTTTTTCGGTCCGAATATTTTACGTGATTCTTTATTTTCGAAAACCTTAAAGCGCTGTTCATCCTTTAGTGTAATAGGCCACGTCTCGCATCCATAAAGAAAAGTGGGAAGGATAATACGAGTAGTTTGGTAAATTCTAATTTTTAAGTTTTTCGATGGAGGGCGCGAGCTGAGCAGTTTCGATATTGGTAAATAATATCGAGCAGTATTTCCTGCCTTCAATCTCGTTTTTATTTCCTCAATCAATTTCGTTTTTACTAGTTACCGTAGAACCTAATTATTTAAACCAATCTACCTGTTTTAACGTATTTCCTCCTATATCTATATCACCGAAATTGCTCGCGTTTCTACTGCTAACCATGTATTTCTTTTATCCATATTTGTTTAAGACCTAGCTCTTAGGGAATAAACTGGAGTTTATTAACGCGGTTGTATTTAGTTCTATAGTTTCTTTGTCCTTACCCAATAATGCCAAATCATCAGCATATCCTATCACCGGTATTTTACCACCCAAGTTAACCCCGTATTCTAGTATTAGATTAAATAATATAGGTGATAAAAAATCTCATTGGTTTAAATCCTACCAGAGCTCGAATTTCTCAGAATAATGATTACCGATTCATACCTTATTAAACGTTTCGGTCATGCACACCCGTACTACATTTACTAACTTCTTTGGTATTCCCTGTTCAATCACAATATTATACAGCTTGTGGCAGTCAATAGAATCGTAAGCCTTTTATGTTTTTTTTTTTTTTTTTCAAAATTTGCCGTAATGAAACATTTGATCAATAGTTGAACGATTTCGTCTATAACCACAATGGTAGTCTCCGATAATTTCTTCGGCGTATCCCGTGATTCCACTAGTTAATATTAGGGTAAATATTTTATAACCTACAGGATGGAGTGTTCTTTGTTCAGTTTTCTTTATTCGCACATATTAACACACTCTTCATGGAACCAGGGTTTATTTTTATTAACTTCCCTTTTTCCGAGACACAAATTGCCGACTTCTTTAATATTATCTCTGATTCCTACCCATAACTTCTCAATGTCTTCGTGACCTTCATCTAAAAGTTCTAAAACTTCAAATCTATTTTTTATTTAGAGCGCGAATTCATTTCGAATTGAAGGGATTTTTAATTTCTCCAGATCGAAATTTTCAAGATGGAAACCGTTTTCATTTCTCTGTTTTATAATAGGTTTTTGTCAAATTTTCGCAATTATTAGTTTATGATCTGAACCACATTCTGCTCCTTGATAGGATCTCATGTTAGTTACACTATTTGGCCATCTATGTTGTACTAAGACATGCTCGATTTGATTACGCATTTGTGAATCCAGCGATACCCAAGTATATTTCTGAATATCCTTACGTTTGAATGTAGTACTACTTATTAGTCGTATTCCATCATCGGTACTATATTCATGCAAACTTTCTTTACCGATCGTTGGATAATATACTTCTTCTCTTTCAATTTTTGCGTTTTCATCTCCTAATATTATTTCCATACAGCTTCGCGATAATGTATCGTAAACCCCCTCCAATTCATCATAAAATTCGCATTTAATCTCTTCATTACTGTCTTCGTTCGGAGAATGAATGTTAATCAGAGCGATTTTAAATCAACGTCCCTGAAAAATTGCTACCGATATCCTATCACTAAACAAGTTTACATCCCTCATGGCGGAATGCAAACTATTCCTAATAAGAAATCAAGTACCTAACAAATAATTACTGCTCCCCTCCCCCCATACCAAATAGTGTAATTCCCTTCCTTTAACTAGCTCTCCCCAGGCCAGCGAACTTCTAGCAGCGCCACGATATCTAGATTGTATTCCTTAACCTCGTTTGCGACTTATTTTAACCACCAGCGGAATTTAAACTTCATACGTTCCACGTCCCTATAATTAAATCTCTAATTTCCAATTTGCGCCTTGAATTCCCTGAAGCAGTCCCTATCCGGAAACCCAAACAGAGGACTAGTTTACCTCTGGATAATGAGCGTTATAATTCAGTAGGATCCATGACTATTTTATGTGAACTAAAAATATGTGAGTAGGGCGTTCAATGTTATGTCACACCTTCCAGCAAGGGACTTAGCCGAGAGGAACTTCCACCGACCATTCCCACATCCGCCTTCCATGGGACATTCCCCTACGCGGTAATGAGCCCTCGCGAGACAATTTATAGAAAGTCTTACAAAGTTACAATTTATAAAAAGCCTTACAAAATCTACTTCTATATTATTTTTATTATTATTCACTAGGAAATGTAATATTAAATGTTAATGAGGGAGATTTTTTTTTCTGAAATTAAGTTTGCTTGCACTAACCTATTCCTAAACATCCACTGAACAATTTGAAAGTAATATATTTCTCAATTGCCTTGATCCTCCATTGTAAAGAATCATCTGTACCATATTCAGCTCAAACTACGCTTTCACATCCGAGCTAATACGAACTCGACCTTTTGCAGATATTAATCATGCGGAACATCAGCCTAAACCGAAATCTTCGCCAGGCGCTTGTTCCACTATCGCGCTGCTAAATTATCTTGTAGTTCGATAATGACGATGAGGAAAGGATCCATCTGTCAGTGTTAATGGAACTCCTATTATTACTGTGTAATAAGGATCTTCCAATGGTTAGCCTCCTCTAATAGTCCTTGCATATCAAATCGAGGGAAATGACCTCTATGATTTTGTGAAATAGGTGTAATTACCTTCCTATAATACTGCTTTCACAACTATACGAAATCCTGCACGAATCCGACCTCCGAACCGAAGTCCGTTTGGAAATTTCATGAAATGTGTAATGAGATAACATCATAATATAATAACATGTGTTGTTAAGTATTTAATTTCTGATTCAGCCTGAATTGGCAAAACGTTAGTTTGTTAGTTATTTACTGGTATTTGGAGGACCTGATGATTTATTTTTAATCCAAAATTAACTTTGTTTCATCAAAGAAATTCGACGTGAGAAAGGACGCTCATGATCGTTATGCTTGCAAAAAAGACTTGAATTGATTTTAATTGAATATTGTGGTTCTCTTTTTCCTCAGTTCGTCCTGCTGTTCCAAAGCTATCAGAATGTCCAGTCTTCAGTATAATCTATGGAATATCTCAAACACAAATGAACACGCTAATATTGACAGTCAAATAAACAAAGGAACTTTCTTAATGAAACTCATTCCAGAACAAGACCCGACTTTATTAAATTTAAGTTTAAAATTTCATTTTCTTAGGCACTATTATGACCAATATTATACCATTTATCGTCGGTGAGAATCTATTTTCATAATTAGAATAATTTCCAAATGTTCGTTTGATCTAGCAGGTACTTTGACCGTTAAGGTTTCAGTTAGAAATTACACATATCTCTTTGATATGAGATAGGAGAGAATATAATAATGTTGGGGCGGGGAAGGGGGGGGTGTACTTGTGTAGAGAGAGGGGATATATTTGTTGTTATCATTGCTGTCCTTCGAGTGTTAATGTATGAAGATCGGTTTGACATGGCTTAAAATTCCTTGCAGTTGTTGAAAACCTTAGAAGCGTCAGCTCCATGAACAGTGGAAAACTAGCTCATAGGTTTATACTGTCTCAAACAGTACGTTACTGAAGGCTAATCTGAGCAAATTGATTTGCATAACATTTATAAAATTGAGAATACTATGTTTAGGGGGATCTGGATTGTCCAGTAATAACTGTGGGTCTTAATGGAGTTTTGATTGGTATATGGTATATGCATACATTATATACTGTAATATTTCATCATTAATTTGTTATAAAAATTATTGTCATAATGTTTTCGTTTATATAAGTAGCTATAATATGATTTTTTTCTTACAAAACCACAACACATCAAAGCGTCTTTATTTATTAACAGCTGTATTTTTCCTCTAACCATTTACTAACACACAGAAATATCCATATGTCTCGTATTGCGCAAGTTACTAAAACGATATCAGGCCTGGAGACACTTCACTAAGTCTTTTGAGTCAGAACATTACCATAATTCGGACTTACATCGGAACAGCCAGGAGGGACTTAAATGCCAGCTCGACCATTCAGACAAGACAAACGTACATGTTACAGCCTCTGGACAAAAAGATCCCGTCATCTCCTCTGTCTTTTATGACAATGGCCTTATATAATCCTTCGATGTCGCCAATTAAATGTCACGAGATTTGCATGTTTGTTATTCCGGTTCGTATTCCCTTTTCCCTGTCGTTCGACTTGACGCTAAAACTTCAATAAATCACGATTCGAGGAAGTGTGTGTAATATCCCTCTGTTTGAAGGTTACTGATAAATGTTGAACTAATATTGTACCTTTGTTACGTGTGTCGCATTCGCCTTCTTCTATTGTCATGTCTGCTGAAGGATTTGGCGTAAGTAACTTTCAATCATTTATCTAGTGACAAGCACATTTGTTGAATATAAAATGGATTAATTTCATTTTTAGTACTTGATGAACAACGTGCAATGTTTTTTCATTAATAAATTGATTGTCTTGAAATTTAAACTGTTTTATTGACTTTTGAAAATAATATTGATCATAAATTCTATTAGATTAATTACTACGAAACTTGTATCTCAGGCCACAAACTACTTACAGACTACACCAATGACAACAACAAAACCCACACAGAAGTAAGTGCTCATCTTTTTTTTTATTTTGAGGTGTAGATAGTTGACCGTAGATTAATGATTGGAGAAACTTGTCAGCAGAACAACATAAACAAACAAAACCATATTTATTTATTTTATGCCGACGTTTCGACCTGAGTTTTAGGTCTTCATCAGGGGATATGGCGTAGAAGATAGGCCTGCAACTCGTTGCTTGCCTTAGAGTTGCAGGCCTACCTTCTAGGCCATAACCCCTGATAAAGACCTAAAACTCAAGTCGAAACGTCGGAATAAAATAAATAAATATGGTTTTGTTTATTTATGTTGTTCTTTGCTGACCGCACCCCCCGACAAACTTCTCTAATTTATTTTTATTTATTTATTGATATTTACAACTGTATAAAAAATACAAGAAGCAAATTTGAAGTAAGATGATAATGATATGATACAGCATGTAGAGAAACTACCCAGTAGTACAACTCTAAAAACATTTTTCAATATAAGGTCACGAGGCCATCTTCTTTTCAGTCGCCTCGGAGGATTGCCAGGAATGGAAGAGAAAGCAAGGTTAGAAACCAGTCGGTTTGGGTGGTTAGGGAGTTAAATTTCCATCTTAAAATTGTAATTCTTTTGTTTTTCTTCCTTTATTCTTCCATTCCATTCATATTCTTATTTATTTTCTCACTGACGAAGATTAAAATAATTTGACCCTAAGGCTTCCTTGCATCTGTGTACGAAAGGAACTTGTAGTACCGATAGTTTCCCTTAATCATTACCTGAAGGAAATATTTTTTTATGATGACCTACAGTCCTGTTTCCATTAGCTATTATCAATCTAGATTGATCTTTGTGAAAATTGTATTTATGAATCAATAAGATTATTATTAGGAGTGACGGTAGCAGCGTGGTAACGCGCCTGTCTGCCAACCCATAGATTGCAAGTTCGATCCCGGCCCTCCCGGGGATTTTTTCAAGCATAAAATAATGCAATTCTCACTCGCAATATCCCCCCGGGGATTTGTGAGGCCCGTTAGTCAATGGGTGGCACTCACAAAAATAGGCGTGGGAGTGACGGACCCACCCTATGAAAACCACGTCAGGACACGCGCGAAGCTTTTCTTAAGTACAACGCGTGAGGCCTTGGATCTCCACGGTCTGCCGCGTGCCGCGCCAATGAAAAAAAAAGATTATTATTAAAAGGCATTGTTAGTGATAATCATCTGATGTTTTACCAGTTTAATAATCATCTGTTGCAATCTTTAGTGTTTGTTATCAGTTTCGACCACCAGACCTTTACCCAATTAAGGATACCCCAATGAAGGTGGGTGGATCCGGAGGGCTCACTGCTGCAGTGAAACTGAAAATATTTATCTGCCACACCCGGGTTCTTTGAGTTTGTAGCATAATGCTTTATCAATGAGCTACCCACTCCTACAGTCTTTGCTTTTACTACAACCTATTTAAATTGTATATAGTTCTTACATAATATAGACTAGTTTTGTATATTATTATTATATTACAGGTGTACCGTCATTTTTTTTTGTAATTTAACTCTATGTGATAAAATATAAGAACTACACATTGTGATGAATACTACAATATTTTAATTTCCAATAATTTTTATATGGTTGATGAAAACGCCATAATTCGACCGATGATTCGAAGGTGAAGGCCATATGCTTTATTTTGCGACCGGTTGGTCAGAGACAAGAGATCTATGTCGTGACGGAAAGTAAATTGCTTTTCTGCTCAATATCCGAAATAATGGAGCGTCCTGTTAACAACCACCGACAACAGCTGATAAGTAAGCAGTCTAAGATATTGGAAAGAATACGTTAATTATTGTTGAGTAAATATCGAATTATATCAATGATGTTCTAATAATGAACATTTAGTGTTTATAAAGGAAGATAATATATGTTAGTTATTAGGATCTTGCGTACCCTGCCATACATTATTCTTGATGTTTTCTCTAGTGTGGTGTAATACGTTCTTACATTTCATACAAAACGTTACAGCAGCCTTAAGTGAAGGTGAAGTGAGTCCATTGGTTTTTGTCGGAAAATTATATTCATAATATAATATAATTCAGGATAAAAATAAAGATAATAAGTAATGTATTATAAGTAATAT
>NW_027108878.1:817092-818633 GCF_000696795.3 Halyomorpha halys | reverse complement strand
CAAAGACTGATCTATTTGCGGAGCCTGTCCGTCTATATATATATACAATAGGTCAGCTGTTCTCGATCAGCTGATATGGACCTGTCAGCTGACAGTCCGTAACTTATATATATATATATATACATATACATATATTAATAAAAGGTGGGGTTAATATATTAGCAATAAAAAATTGAGAGTTGAGAGTAGGAAGATGTCCGCGAGGTGATCCAGAAAGGTACACAAATAGCAGAAAAACTACAAGTCATATATATTAGTAACAAACGGTATACCATCATAATTTATGGGTATACCAAGTGGACAAAGGTTTGGAACCTGACGAAGCAGTGACCAGAACAATTGCAGCCTACAATCACTCAATTAATACGGTCACGGGGTTTGCACCATTCAAGATACTCTTTAGGTTACATGCAAGGCGACGGTATTACAGAGGTGCGACGATGGCAGAAGGGAAGATAACGGCCTAGTGTTGAGGAAAAGATAGACCAAGGTGAAAGAAAGGATTGAGAGGGAAAAGAGTAAACCCGTGAAACGGCAGAATTTGTTTATCGAAAATTGGATTCCAATAGGAGGAAAGAGGTTCAGCGCTAGGAAGGGCCATTCACAGTAATAAGGGAACACAACATAGCCATAATTGAAAGCTTGACACAACCAAGGAAACGGAGGACGGTTCACATTGAACAACTGAAACTGTCTGCAGTGACGTTATATCTGGAGGCGGAAGTTGGAATAAATTGCATATCATTGTTTTTATTTAATTCTTTGTATATTTTTATCTTTTGATTTATTAGTGTATGTAAATAATTGTAAGGAAGTGCAAATTTTATAGTTATTTTATTTTGTTCTGGTGTAATTTTTATTATTCACTTCGTTACTCTACTTTTGTGTAATCTATTATAATTTATTATCTTTGTAATCTAGCATTTAGTTATATATGCACAAGACAGAGAAGGAGTTGACTTTCAATGTTCATTATTATTATTATTGCCATATTGTTATTGATGTTCTGTTTTATTTTTGAATATTATACCGGTAGTAATATATAGATGTAATGGACTGAATAAAGCCATTCTATTTCTGGAACCCGTTAGAGTCATTTCACATCCTTTTATTCACTGTTTTCTCTCGACGATACTTAACTATACATATATTGTACATAAAGATAGTTTATATATAGATTAAAATTCAACCACTTACGAAAATACAAGGATGTAATAAAAATCAATCAATCAATATTGTATTGGACACTGAACTGTCATCGATTCTGTAATTGCTCCATTCGAATTTCTTAACAAATTTGATGTCGTAAAACTAAAGGTTATAATCTCGCATTATCTTGAGAGTATAAGGGAGTATCAGACAATTATATCCAGAGTTAAGAAAGAGTTCGTGCCTCCACTGTATCTTATATACTTTCACTTATTTCTATTACGTTTTTTTTTATTTTATTTCAAATATGTGAGTTGTTATTATAGTGCCAAAGTATGCGTGAGTATTAAAGCTATGGTTTACTATAAACAATTACCTATTGTATATAATAT
>NW_027108878.1:798702-817037 GCF_000696795.3 Halyomorpha halys | reverse complement strand
TATATATATATTATTTGTTATTAGCTGATTCGATTGTATATATAAGTTACAGACAGCTGTACAACTCATGTCAGCTGATCAAGTAGATCAGGTAATTCAAATGTATACATATAAACGAGCAAGACTCAATAATAGTTCGTCTACCGAGTTGATCATTTCTCTCTATCTTTTCTCTTGTTAGCCTTTGTGCTCGCAAACGTTAGCTGTTGCTAAAACCCGAGAACTTTAGATACTGAAGTAATTATAGATATCAAGAAAAATTTTTATTGTTGTTTTTTTATCTTTCATTTTATTTCTATCGTTTTTGTTTAATAATTGCTGCCAACGGGATTGTCAGCCAAGCGGACTTGAACCTGGATGCTTTAAATAAAAACGGGGTTGAGAATGCATAGAGGTCTATAGAGGCGATTCCTTCACCCCTGGAGATTGCCCCACTACCGGAAGTCTCTCTAGCGGAAGCCCACCGGCACAACAGTAGAGTGGATAAAAGTTAGCACGGCCCACACTCTAGCAGCACGCCCAAGACTTGAGGAAGGCTGTTTCTGACCTCGGTTTACCGGTCATCATCTGACATTTTAAAGCCACTTCATAAATGGGGTTTACCGACTGATAAGACGAATTGAAGCGAAGTCAATTGAAAATCGATGGTGAAGATGCGAAGGCCTCAATTACATTCAGAAGGATGAAGGACGCCTTGGAGAGTTATCAAGGAAAGATTAATGAAGGCGTTCCGAGGAGGATGGTAGTCCTAGAGGAGGACATATTTTTGATGATCAGGGAGACAAAGAAACCGAAATAGTCCAGTAGGCAATATGCCGCGGAACCTCTAGTACTTTCAACAGAATCGCAGATAAACTGAGCAAGATGATGGAAACTATCAAAGTACAGGGCCAGATGCAATTCCTGTAATATCGAAGGCTATCTATATAACTATATAAGTAGGGTGCGCTATATCTCTAGAGCAGTGGTTTTCAACCTTTTTTCAGTTACAGTAGACGTAGGAAATGACAGACGCCTTTTGATGAAAGTAGGAAAATAGTGATTCATCTTTTCACCGAAAGCTATTAAAGTCTACGATACCTACACAACAGTCTCGCAAAACGTGAAGAAACTCTGAGGTATAAGGTCCATAACTGTGTTGAGTAATCGTGAATGACCATTCCTAAATTATTTCACGGAACCCTTGGAAGAGGCTTACGGAACCCTGGCTTGGAACCACTGCTCTAGGAAACAAGGATGGTCTGTAAAAATCTAAGTGTTGGGGCAAAGAATACCAGTCTACATATTAACGAGAGAAAGACCAGTAATATGGTGTTAAGCAAAAAACCATAAGCTCTGAGGCTGAGTCATTATTGAATAGGGCCTTACAGTTTTGAAATGGCCAGAAGCTGTACCATATAATACCTGTATGAGGTTATTTGAAACCAAACTGGAGTTCATAAACATAAAAATGTTCATGCTATACAAGTCACAAACTGTGGGGAGGCATGAATCCTGAACAATAAAATTATGAACTTGCTTAATAGGTTTGAAAGTCTCTTTTTTCTTCACCCTTATGTGAGGCGAACAAAAAACAGAACGGTTTTGATTTATCAGATCCGTACCTTCTTGTATTGAAATACAAATATTAAGAAATTTTTTTGTTTTTTTCATGAGGATGAGTGACGAAATAGTGGTCAGTAGGTCGTATAGAAATGAACCGCTGATTTCGCCTTTTCCTCCTAGTTTATGAAGGGTCTGTTTTAGGGGATGATTTATTCGTCTGGCCTCTGACCCAGAACCTGTGGTTTTACACAGATTAACCTTTTGCTCTCGAACCCGAGGGTCAGTCAATGAGAGGGGTACCGTTAGTATGAGCCGCAAGAAAGAGATCGGTATGAGTGCAGATGATGCAGCATGGGACGCAAAGTAGCTGCCGCAAAATGAAAATGGGTGGTCCTTTAAAGCTGTCTTTGTTTCCGCTAGCAAAAAATTTCTGCAAGAAGACGATTTCACACGACCAATGGACTGTATTCTCCAGTGCCAAGAAACAAATGTAGGTTTATAAACATGGATGACTTTAGATAGGTCAGTCATATAATATTTTGATGGATAAAACGTAAGTTTTTTTATGACCCCCTTCAAATGTCAATACCACAGGCCAGATTTGAACCGGCGGCGATCTCAGATTGTAAGACCTGCGCCAAACCACCAGAAATACAGATTTCCCAAAACTTAAGGAGTGAGAATAGGTGCAATCCTCAAATATTATGATATATAACATTTTCATAGGGTCGGAAATATTTGAACAGAAAACATTGGTATTTTCCTAGGATTCTGTGGGCGAATTCATAATTTTAAAAAATTACTTAATTTGTCCAAATGCTTAATAAGTTAGTCAATTACTAGCTGTAATCTTGAGAACGTATTACCTGTGTGAACTTTCAAAATCTTTCATACTTTTCTTACTCTGATTTTTCCATATCGGCGTCATAATTTATTGGATGTTTTTAAGATACCAAAGTCCTTGACGGTTGCAATCACTCCTATTGTAACTGGTGGTTACTATGTTCTTCAAAGTAATGTTTGTGAAAAGGAAAATCATTTGTTTAAGAAAAACCAATTTAAATTGGTGAATTGACCATTTAAATTGACATTTAAAACAATTTAACAAGGCTAAGAAACATATGATAAAAGCTATCTCATAAAAACACTAACTAAAAAAAAAACACATATTCCTAAATTTAAAGTTAACTTTACGAAACTCATCATGGTACAGAAAAAATTTCCAAAAACACTTGAAAACAACAAATACCCCATTGTTTATTCTAAGTACTACAACGTCCGGTTTTTAGGCTTAGAAAGATTCCATAATTTCAATGCTAAGAAGTGGAAGAAGACTTTCAAACGTTTAATGGAGTTGATCGACATTGATGAAAATGAAACGTTTGAGCCCAGTCCAGTAAAAAAACAAGAACTTTCTCTTGTTCATACCAAAGACTATCTCCGTAGTTTGAAGTGGAGTTGGAATGTGGCTAGGATTCTTGAAGCACCATTTCTATCACTATTGCCCAATATTATAGTTCGAAGGTATTACTTGAGACCGATGAGGTACCAGACCCAAGGTACCATCATGGCCTGCGAGCTTGCTCTCAAGCAAGGGTGGGCCATCAATCTGGGGGGAGGCTTCCACCACTGCAGTGCCGGCAAAGGTGGTGGCTTCTGCATCTACGCGGACATCAGCATAGCTATCCGTCACTTGTTCAACTCCTTTCCACAGCTTGTCAAGAAGGTCATGATTGTTGATGTGGATGCCCACCAAGGAAACGGTTACCAATCAGACTTCTTTGGTCATCCTCATGTATACATCATGGACGTGTACAATCAGCATATATACCCATGGGACTTAAATGCTAGAAAAGCCATACACTGTAAAGTAGAGGTAAATTTCTTCATCCAAGACGGAGAGTACTTGCCGAAATTGAAAAAGGGATTAGAAACGTCCTTAAGTGAGTTTCAACCTGATATTCTTATCTATAACGCAGGTACAGATGTCTTAGAAGGAGACTGTCTAGGGATGCTCTACCTTTCACCTACTGCGGTTGTTCGCCGTGATGAGTTTGTTTTCCGGAAGGCTAGGGAAAAGCACATCCCGATTGTGATGCTCACTGGTGGTGGGTACACGAATAAAAGTGTCAATGCGACAGCCGATTCAATCGCCAATCTCTTTCGCTCTGGTATTATTGCGAGGACATAGAAATTTCGTTTGTATAAATGTGTTGAATTTAAATCAGATGTTAATATTCTATTAATTTAAGAATAAATTATTGCACTAGTAGTGTAAAAAAAAGATAATATTTTGGCTAAATTTCCTACCAAACATACTAACCTATAAGAGTTCCACCTACCGGATTTGTTCAAATATAAGTTTGTACGTTTATTAACCTCTTTGGTCCACTGTGAAAATTCGTGGATGTTGTTCAAGTTGATTATCATTAGCATTTTTTTAGCTACCAAAACCATATAAATGTTAATAAACCGTAAAATATAGCCTTATATTATCTCTAGTTTTCTATAAACTGTTTTAGTTTCCTAAGGTATGTAGATAGTGCAAGTCTGACCTAGATTACATCACTGAATTTATTTCGAACCCCTCCCGACGATTGTATACTAGGTATAATAGGCAATAACCTATAACCACTTTTACATCAGTACGGATCTATGGAACTTCGCATTGAACCTTCAGTTTTTGCTTATACCGGCGGCCTCGTTAGGCAAATTCATGGAAGACCTTGCTAGGAATTGTGAGATTCATTAGTCTTCAAGTATGCCCAAAATTTAGAGAAGTACTTTCTTAATTCCACTGTTGGTTCTACACTTTTCCTCTCGAATTATTTTCTTCCTAGTGCCGGGATCCACTCCAACTCTCACACGGTGATATTGCGGTAGAACTGCTGAGTCCAAACATCTTTTCCAATGAGTCTTCTATTTCAAACAGATGGTTCTCAATAACCTTGTTTTTCATATGAATTCATATCATCGTATTTCCCTTCAGTTAAGAGTTCGGCAAACCTTTTTGGTAGGAACACGCACTTTAGATAAGAATATCGGTAGGATCGTGAAATTTCAGATATGCAATAATAACTCCGTATATAGTAAAAACCTTGACGAATTTAATAATTTCATAAAATAAACCTGTTTTCAAGTTCAATAGTCATTCTATCAATCCAAGTTGTTGGTTCACCCCTTTGAGAGCAGTAACGAGATTCACGTTAACCTTTTCAGCGACGGCCACACAATGATTGAAAAAGTGCAGCGAACCCATTATCTTTCTTCTATGCTCCCACCTACTAACTCCCTCTCCTCCCTAATTATTTGGACAGTTGTTATATTTTTAAATGATTTAATTCATTTATTTTTTAAATCATTTTTTTTTTATTTAAGCCTCCATACCTCACCAATGTGGTTTATTTTTAATGCACCATTTTGATACTGAAACTCTCGAATTTTATCAACTAAGATGTTCTTAGCACTTTTCAAAAAAGAGTAAATGTCCATAAAATTGGGCAATCTAATGAAAAATGATGCCAATCAGTTTTGAAAAGCTTTTTCATAAATACTAGCTTCCTCCTTGTATGGTATAAGTGATAACTCTTCCTTCTTAAGTGGCTCAGATAATTTTTTATACACGGTCGCTGTGAACAATGTATGTATTCATGTATTTTACCGCCATAACTATTTGGAAAATCTCATTACATTTCGTACAAGTATACGCCTAATTACCATTGCGAGATTGTTTATGCCTCCGAAAGTTCCTGAAATGAGTTCCCGCAATGATTACAATTCAACTTTATGAAGAAGTTGTCGGGGTTGGTCTGAGTCGTAGGCGGTTCTCCAGTGTGATATCTACTTTACAGAAGGCCCTCGACAAGGTGTATTCAATACGCCAGTATTGTTAGTACCATTCAGTATGTTAGGAATGGCCGTGCCAGAGGATGAGCCCTGGACACCGACGCAGGTAGAGGAGGTCTGGGTAAGAGAGAGTCTGAAGTAGAGTAACAGTTCTAGTACCATTGGTAGAAAAAGGTAATATTCAATTTGAATTATGTAACCATACGTAATACCTATTAATTTAATGTTTTTCTGTTTTAGAGGGATAAGACAAAAAATTAATGAAAAAATAAAGTTAGTTGTGAACAAGCCATCAAACGTGTTGTAGCGTTAATATACAAATGTAAAAGATTCATAAAAATACATTTAAATACAAAACACTTTTAATTCAAAACAATAGAAGAGAAAATAACAATTATATATATAGAAATAAAACATAATACAATACATAGGTAACATAAAAAAGAATTATTGACCATAAAACAGGACCTTAATGGTGAAATAAACAAGACACATTCAAATAAAATAACAAAAATCTTCTTTATCACAGAATGCCTCTTATTACACTTATACGCTGGTTTGAAAAGGTATAACTTGCACATAAATATCTTCCAGTGATAACACTCCAAGCACTCATAATACTGCCGTCATAGGAAGCTTTAATTATTCCATATGAACGGTCCGTTTCTTTTTCGGTTTAACGGTAACAATATTATTCTCTCTAATTACTATCACTTTGAATGACAAAACTCCAACTTTATCGGTTCCTTTAAGCTCTCAATTGGGACCTTCAAGGTATATATTCCCAGGTATATATGCGTCTTTCAACGCTCTGCATATCTCATCTTCCCGAATGCTCGGTTGTGACTAGATCGTCGCAATGGAACTGCCCTATTTGCTATACTAAACTTTCAGCGGACTCGACATTTTCGTTTTCCAAAATGATCTCCTCATTTTTCTACTGGTCTTTCGTCGTGTGAGCTCATGTGACAGCTGTCGTCGGTAGATGTTTCTTCTCTGGCCTCTTGTTGTTCTTCTTTTAAAGTAACCTCCCTCAGGAATCGCCTCACGTCTCCGGACGACTCTCCCTGTTCTTCTTCGACCGCGTTGATCATTATCGCACGTGAAAGCCAGTCCGCCACATTTTCTTTGCCCAGCTTATAGGTGATGTCTATGTTGTATCGACTAAGCAATTCCTTCCATCGTGTAATTCTGGGATCGTCCATATAGACTTGGTATACGGACTCATCCAACCTCCTCAGAAACTCGTCCATAAGTCTCTGAAATGTAATCAGGCCATTTTTTAGTCCTAAAAGCATCTGCGTGAACTCATAGTGTCCTCTTTCAAAAGTGAATGCTGTTTTGTATTGGTCATCAAGGTGCATTCTAATCTGGTGATAGCCCGCCTTGAGATCTAGCGTGCTAAAAATTGCTGCTTCACCTAATCTCTCTAGAGTGTCCTCAAATCTAGGGATTGGGTATCTTTCATCATGGTATTTTCATTTAGCTTACGATAGTCGATAACCACCCTATATTTTTACTCTTCTTTGTCAGGTTCATTCTTCTTTCTCACTGCCCACAACAGACTATTATAAGGTGATGTGGCATCCACGATTATTTACATCCCTCAACCTGGAGTGCCCCCTCTCCACCACTCAATTTCTCCAGTGCTTCTCGAAATGCGATAGTATTAAAGCCCCCAGTGTCTACGAGGCGTCTGACTCCTCTTGCTCGATTAATAGGTAGACCGCCACTCCCTTTCTTTCCGTTGCTGCTCACCAAAGTGCGGTTGCCCCTCTGCCGGTACGCATCTCAAATCTCCTCTCCGATTCCTTCTTTTATCCTCGGTCCACTTCCACTCAATCTTCCTGCTCATATGTCCTCTTCTCAGATCCCTTCCTTCTGCTTAAGTCTCCAAGACATCCGACACTTGCGGATTCGTTTCTTCTCTGGGGTACTGTTCTCTACCTCAGAATATGGGATTTAGTATCAATCAGTTCCACCTGGTTCGATCTCTGCCTACGGTACACATAGGGACATTGTCTCGCAATGTGTACCTCGTTTTTGGACTCGAAACACTGAGTTTGGGGACACTGGACCACCAGGTTCCCAATTCTGACGCATCGCGGTCCTCTTGCCGGCTACTGTTTTTCTTGGGCTTTTCTTGCCATGGTTTCTGTCCCTGTTCGGCGTTATCTCCCTGCCGCCGTTTTTGTACTCTCTTCTTCTTAAGGGCAACGGAGTTGTTCTAGGCCGATTGTATTTAATGCTAGTCCATCATGGCTCTTCCACTTTCATTCAGGCCTCCTGTTGCTATGCTTATGACATGTATAGGCCTATGTCTGGTTTGTGTCTATTAGCTCCACTCTCTACGAAAGATTGTTCTTTCGGTATACCCTCCTTCTTGCCAACTGAACCTTTAGTACATTGGATAGAAATTGCATCCGACACTGTACCTGGATTGTCTCCATCATCTTGCTGAGTTTATCCACGATTCTGTTGTAGCGTGCCAGGATTTCCGCGACAAACTTCCCATAAGACTGTCTCAATTTCTTGGTCTCCCTAGTCATCAGAAATATGTCCCCTTCAGGGGCTCACCGTCCGCCTCCAAACGCCTTCTTCAATCTCGCCAATTGATCATACATTGTCACTTGATCACACTCAAAGGTTTCCGCTCATCAGCTTGAATTTACTGATTGATGATTGAAGATACCTCTTTTCACCCTTCAGATGCTGCCCTTAACGCCTCAGCATCCTCACTTTCGAGCACGTTTTCAGCATTCTTCGCATGTATTCTACAAATCAGTCGATTACCCCCTTTTAGGAAATGGCTTTACTCCCCCGTCTCCCCGGTAAACTTTTCAAGGTCGGAAACTGCCTTTCTCAAGTTCTGGGTCGATGCCGTCCCGACTTTGATCCATTCTAGCGTCACGGCATGAGCTTGCGCTAAAGAGACTTACGGTCGTGGTTGAATCTCAGCCGGAGCTGGGTTAGCTGCAGCTACAGGTTGTTGACCTCTGCTAGAGCAGGGTTGTTTAAGTTTAGAGCCTCGATTTTTATTTATAACTCCCTCTCTCACTATTCCGTTACTGACCATAATTCATAGAGTAGAATGAAAAAGGGAAAACAATTTTTCTTTCAACTAAAAATTATTCCGGTATTCAAAGTTCCCGGGTTTCGGCAGCAGTCAAGACTGTTGACCAGTCAAGCTTGATGGCTTGTTCATCACTAGCTTTATTGGCAGACTCTGTCCGCTTTATAGATAATGATCAGCTGATAGGGCCTGTCAGCTGATATCGCAGTAACAGCTGACTGTAACATATGTTTATATTACATTGGAAATAATTTTTTCAATTACCTTTGAGAATAAAGATAACTTTTGAAGAATAAAAATATCTGTGGGACGAGCTGTGTTCAAATACAATATAATCTAGAAGGGATGAATAATCGAAAGTAGTAGTTTCACATTTTTCTAATGTATTGAGAACATGTCTACAATAATCTTTGAGACATTTTTAAAATTTATGTGTGTCAATAAAAATTCATTTGGATATTCATAAGCGGAAGTAAAGTAACTTAAAATTATGTTAGAGATTTACCAGTCAATTTCAAACTGAATTTTATTTCATTTGACTGCTCTTTAGAATGACGAATGTACACTATTGACAAGGACTAGAATATTTCCTGGGAGTGAGTTAGATAAATGATGGCCGTCGGAGCAGGAGTAGCAGTATTAATCCAGTCTGGAAGGAGACTAGAAGACAGAAGACCCTGGACTTGGAGGCCATGAGCCTTGGACCGCATATCGTTCGCTATCCACTCAGTCAACTGTAAACCCTTTATGTCAGTGTCTCCTGTCTTTGACCCAGTTTTGTAGTATAACTTCGGGTATAGCTCTTCACACCGCGGTATCGCAGAACTTTTATGATGGATGTATGCTGTAATCTCAATCATGACCTTCCCCTTATCGGGAGTGTGGTGTAAAGAGAATCAAAAAGCCAACATTGTATTTATATGTAGTTGCACATTGTTCTTTTATATCAAATACAAGGGTAAACGTACTGATCTACAGTGCACACTTAACTAATTATTAGCTCAAGTAATATTTTTAGTCACTTAGCAATGGAGATGTATAAGTATGGGATGTATAATTAGGGAAAGCATTGCGATTGTGAAAAGCTTTGAAATCAAGTTTTCGATAGAAGATAAAGAAATAGTGAAAAACGGATATACTATGGAATATATACTATGGAATTGATTGTGCTATTTTGGAAATATAGGTGTATTGTGGAAAATAGTATATGTGAAAGTAATGAATAGAGGGAATCTATTAAAGCCGATAAGGGATCAAACAAATTAGGCTACAAGCAGAGAGTTAAAGTATATCAGAATTTATAAGATTATAAAAAAATATGAAATGAAAACAAATTTCAATCTTAATGAAGAGCCTACCAGACCACCACACACACAAAGTTCTCTTGTACACTAAATAGAAGAGAATTACTAAAATCGTATGTTTGATTTTCATTCACTCGACTTCGGATTGGTTTGCAAGTCATTTTAATTTATTCTTGTTTATCATTTTAACTTCTCCTCTAGTACCTGCGCCTTGGAAACTTCGTGGAAACTGTTACCGTTTCCCTGGCATCCTTGTTTCCTTTATTTTCTGTAACTTGAGGGAATCTAAATTTCGTTATATCATTTTTAGTTAATTCTATCGCTTTATTAGTGTACTACTTAGTAAACTATTTCACACATTTTACGGCGATTAAAGCATTCGCACACCGGAAAGAGAGTGTTCTTCGATTTTTCCGAGAGCATTGACCTCTCAAAAGCAGGTAAGGAGGAAAGGAAAAGGAAAACAAATATAAAAAATAAAATACTTTCCTCATTTTAAAGTTCAATCACACTTTAGATAAATAAGATGTCTGAGTAAAAAGAGGCCTCTGTTTTGGAGCTCTCATTAACATAAGCAAGAAGACATTAAAGAATTTTAGATGTGAATTGGTTGTTTAGGGATGTATCTATAACAAATAAGTATAATTACCAAATCTATTTAAAAAATCGGGATAACAATTGCTTGACTTTGTTGTTGTTGATAATGTTGTTTTTGGGTCAATTATTTTTTAGATATTGTAAAAAAAAGTTTTTGTTGCATTTATTCCAAAACCATAACTTTCGTATTTTAGGAGATATTTACCGTAAATTATGGTACGCTGTGGTATTTACAGTAAATTAATTGAAGTTTAGTTTTCTAGAATTTATAAATTAAGGAAATAGATCCTATCTTTTTAATGAAATTAAACGATTTGTGTATATTTAAAAACGACCTGGACAGATTATTTTTCATTAATATCAATTTCGGTTCATCTCTTGCCGAAGTACGAATATAAACATAACCAAGAATTTGAAACAGTACTTTACCTTTAAATCCAATTTATAGTGTTAGAATCTGTTCAATCAAGAATGGAAAAACATATTTTCATAAGTTAGTAGAAGAAATATTAGGAATCTCACACTTTTTACCAATATATTACAAAAGCAAATATTTTAAAGGATTTTTAAAGGGAACTTTAAATTTACTCGATATTCAAAGAAATAGTACATTGGAATATTAAAAATTATGGATAAGTTTAAGGAGCACGGATTGGCATTTTAACAGAAGTTCTCTGTTTTAAAATTGTTAAATGTTCAGAATCGTAAACCTAAATGAAACTTATAATTGAGTTCTATAACATTATGGAAAACAATTAAGTTTAAAAATAATTGCTTATAAGCTACCCTTCTTAGTATAGATTCTAACATACTATAACTATGAGACTGATTAAGTTTTATTTATTCATATACACAAATGTTAAACTCAACTAAACACATATTTCCATAATAAGAAACATAAGCTTACCAGGTCTAATTTAGATTGTGATACGTAAAAATAACCAATTCTCGGATCGATTACCAATGGTAAATTAAGCAATTATTTTACCTTAGAACCAATAAGTACTTCGTAACTTTCATTAGTTATGAGTGCATACCGAAAGAGATAAATAAAGTAATTAATATAGCAGTGAAAGATTAGTCTATCAGTAGCTTTTTCGAAATGTCCATATTGCACTCCAAATTAATTCTGATAAGAAAAAACTTCCATAGTTGGATCTGTTTGTTTTAAAGATAAGTAAACGCTTATGATTATTGTACGACTAATTATGTGATTATTATTGAAAGAATAATTTATTTTGACCACTGTACCTCACTGAAAATCAAATATACTAACAGGTGTATATTTTGAAATGTAGAAAAATTAAGATGATTTATTTTTCCAAATGATGAATATAGTGAAAAAGCAATGTAACCCTATTTTTTTTCCAAATGAGTGACAAAGATTTCTTGTTGATTTTTGGATGACAGAAATGATGGTAAAGAAGCATAGCAGAAAAAGAGCTTAGAAGGCCCAAAATCGCTGTTAAATTATATGCGTTAACACAAAATAATAGGCCATTCAAAGCTAAACCTTCTTCAGATTTTTTGTTTTTTTGGGAACAACTGAAATAATTCGTTTTTCAAAGTATATAAAAAAAATAATTATTTCTTATTTTACTAATGAAGTATCCATGATAAGATGAACTAAAACATATTAATCATTTTAAGTCCATAAATTATTTATTTTTTTGTTCATTATAAATTTAGAACGGTATACTTATTCATTTTTAATAAGGGAATACTGTTAATGGGTAATAAAAAGTGGTGATATGTTCAGCATACACAAAAATAAAACACTCAAACAAACTTCAACTATGTTTGGAAATAAGGTAGTAAAAAGTCGCACGTAAAATACACGAACTATAATTTTCTATTATGATAGTTATGATATGGCGATATGACAAGGCATATTGTCTATTTTAATACCTTTTCCTGTAAATAAACACTTAGAAAGCTAGAAATATTAGGTCGAATCATACTCAAGGATCTAGCTGATTAGAATTCAATTGTTCCCACCTACCTGCTTTGAGTTACCATTACAAGTTTTTCTTTTCTCTATATTGACGAGACTTCATTTAGTTTTTGTTAGGAGTTTTGTTTGATATACGTTATGTTAAATTGTTTTGTTTTTTTAGCCTCTGAATAGTCACTTCCTGTCCAAAGCAACCACATTTTACAAGGGAGGAATTGATAAACTGCCAGGAAGATAGGAGAAGGTTAATGATAATAGCGGTGAATACATAATAAATTAATTTAATTTTGTAATTTAATGAGAGCAAAAATAAATGTTAGTTTGTAAATTAAATCTTTATAGCCTTCAATACGGAAACCTTATTATACAACATTACATAAAATTATATGGAACTGTCAGGTTAAATTATCAAAAGGTGCTAGGAGCCAAACATAAAAAATAGTTATGATAGTATTTGTAACTTAAATTAGTTCATAATACTGTGATGCAAACTGGAACTAATAAACTGATTATTATTAGTTTTCGGTTCCATTTATTTGCCCTAATATTACAGGACATCACCCAATTACAACGTTGTAAATGGGTTCATGTACCGTAGTAAGTAACAAGGGTACGTAACAGCATTGCTGAATAATACCAGACCGTAACATTCACAGGTACATGGACGGTACGGTAATGCACTCTTCGTATTTAGGTAGGTTGATGTGGGTCAATTTCTGTTACTAATATCATTTTTTGCACCGATACCCAGAACACTTAATTAAAAATAATGTGCTGCAATTAGATAGGGTTGCCTCATTCACAGCATACTTAACATTAGTAAAGAACTATTTGTTTTGAAACCTATTAATATAAATTGTCAGAGCATAAAAGAATATAGTCACATTATAAAAATGTTCGAATTATATGTTAAAACTACTATTTTTCCTAGTTTTTTGTCGTTCTTTATATATGTGTGTTTATTTCCCATTATTTTAATTAAAAAATATTCTCTCCTACCCGAATATGAATTTTTTTTATCAAACATAATACCTAATTATAGTCAAGTGTATAAAAAATATGTTGTCATTTTAAATATAATACATACATATATATTTAACTACTTAGCATGGTGGTCTACAATCATATCCTATTAAAATTGAAAATTGCACTCTAATATATGCATAAAAAATTATAATCAATAGGCTTAAAGTAATCACTCTGTATCAGTCCTTTATGGAGGACTTGAGCCACGATAAGATAAAAAAAAGTAATCCATATAAAAATATATTAATAATAAGAAAAAATATTAATAAATATACAAATAACAAATTTAAAAAGTAATAAATATGTAAATAATATAAAGGTAACCACAGATATAGAAGTAATAAATATATGTATTAAAAAAAGTAATAAATATAAAAACATTGTACAAATAAAATATGCAATTTATGCTTGCCACCCACTGAGACATCACCATCCTTATCAGTTACCACGCATGTGATGGTGGATGATTCCCATGGAGTCCAGGATTATTACCTTCTGCCCTTTTCGCTTCGTCGTTGATATCAACACAGAGTTCCTCCTTGAAACTCCTTTTTGTGCTTGATATAGGTCCACAAAGGACCATCCGTACGGGCGGTGCCGGTCTGAATCCGGACTTTGGGGCTTGGACTTTTTTCATTTCATGGTGGTCTCGCGAAATAAAAATGCTTGATTCCCCACCATAGTTGGAATACATTAGTCACATATAGATAACGCCTCTCTCCCATATGTCAGAAATAACCAGAAAGAGGGTCAGGAAATATATACATACATGTAGTTTCACGATTTCTAAACCAGAAGCCTCTAACGTAGAAGTCTCTTTCCCCCTAGCCCCCACGGAACTTTTCCTTAAGGAAAGGGATACATTTTATATACATTTCTTTCATTTCCCTTTCTACTCTATTTGCCTGATCATGGTCATTACTTTCCTGTCCCACTAAGGGATTCAGATTGAATGCTGACTTAGGGATGGCGACAATATTATGTCGCGTGGATCTGTATCTACTCTGTAGAACCCGCCGTAGCAGGCAAAATCCCCTTCTCTAAGCAGCTTCATAGCCTCATTTTTTACCCTTTGGTGTGGGGTTGTTAGGGAATTTTCCCAGCACATGTGTTTTAATCTCTTAGTTGCATTTACGACAGAGGAGAACCCAACTTCTATGATCTGTCCGCTAACACCTGGTACTCCGCGCAAGGATGCATAATTCTTGTTTGATTTCAAGGCATTGGACCATTCAGAACCGTAAGAATCTGTTTGTCATAGATAATGTTATTTGCTTTTTGGGGTCTCGTTGAAATAGCGCACTCCAATGTCCTGCCAACGGCAATTGGCGCATTCCTCAAACGCATTCTTACGTAGAGACTACCGTAGAGCTCTCACATACCAATGTCCCTGATGGCAGCCCAATCTATCTGCACATTTTTAAATTTCTGTTGAATAATCGATATAAAAAATGCTATAATTTATCTTATCTTAGTCTGTATATTTATATTTTTCTATTTACATATGACCATACATATTTACTTTAAAATTTCTATCTTCCCTAGTCCCATGTTTACATAGTTTGCAATACTTCATCCAAAATACTCTTGAAGTATTATTAAGGATTATTTCATTTAATCAAATGTTTTACCTTGTCTTGTTCAATAAATGTGGCCTCGATAATTGTAAGTGAGCTAAATTAGGATGATAATGATATAAAATAATAGAAATGGTAAAAAGGACTATCAAGTAAAGAAAAAATTACGGAATTTTGAAGAATAATTTTATTCATCTCGAGACTGATAATCATTAAATAATGTATTCGTTACAGTAATGATGCAGTGATTGTAATATTTCTATCGTAATCACTTAATATATTTTTTGTTCATACAATAATAGAAATAATAATATCTAATAAATTGAAGTTTGCTCTTATTTACAGATATTTATATGGATTTAAGTTCTAAATCATAGAGTAAAAGGAAATAGTAATTCTTGAAAACATAAGATACAACCAAAAAGACCCCCAAAAGAACATAAATTCCATAAGAATAATAACTGATTATGTAAATGTAGCAATTTTTGAGGAAAGGAGTATAGGTGAATGAACAGTAAGTGGGTAAGTATTGTGAATATTTCTTAAGATGCCAAAATCGTAGAAAAAAACCAAAACATGTATACTACAAGCAACGATGGGTCAGTAAATAGTTTGTAAGGAAGTATGTTTTTCGTTGTAATTTGCTCAAGATCTTGCTCGACAGCAGGAAAATCGTAAGAAAAAATGTATTGGTCTGTTTTATCAAGTTCCTAGTTCACCAAAGTTTATTATCATAAAAATAGATGATTAGCTTATGTGAGAAATAATATGAAGAAAAAAAAAAGAGGTTTTGACAATTTATATGAACTCCACATGGCTTTTTCTTTATCCTGCAGCTACTAGAAAATTATTAAAAAAAAAAAAATAAATAATGGAAAAAAGTGGATTATCACCGGTCCTAAACGTTAAGTAACTAAACTCTCTTTTATTCAATTTTCTTAATTTAACCTCATTATCTTCAATTTCTCTGCGACTGATGAAATAATTCGCTCTAATATTTTCTTTATTAGGAATTTGATTAACAATTAGTCAATATTATTATCTTGTTATATATTATCTATAATATTATCTATCTTGTATCTTATTATATATAATCACCTTCGGACCTAATTAAACATGATCCATGATTGTCATATAAATGCATTTTATTATTTAACTCCTATAATTTGGGTAATTACAAATAATGTTAGAAATTAACGCAATTATTCAATTATAACTCTTGTTTTCCAGCACCCAAAAGAAAAACCTAAATATTAAGTATGACGAACTAATTGCCACTTCTATACATTTTATAGGTTACTCTATTTTACTTGAAAGACAACAGGTAATATACGATATCAAAAGTATCTTCTAAGTAACGCCTGAAGCGTTTCCCCAAGCCCCCGATGATTCGTTTTCCCTTGGTGGTACACAAGCGCCATCTCCCACTGTCGCTTGGGGTCTAGCAACGTATCGACAATAAGCTTACATCGGACAAAGAACCTGTCCACTCCAATTTGCTCCGATCGCCATAATTTTTTTACTTTCTTCCAAATTACTTTGTTCCCGATGTACAGATGGTGATTCTTCCCGGGCTCAGGCGCATCTCGAAGCGTTGTACAGATTTGATCCTCTCTATCCCCTGTTTGGGACCAGATGGTTGTAATCTCACTCCTCCAGTACCTGGTGTATCCAACGTTATCGGGCCGAAGTCCGATATAAGCTGTTTTCGATTGTCGTTGACAATCTCATTAATTTCTGCCATGTCCGTATGTCTTTCAACTAACTGGCCCTCCCCCGCAGACGATTCTTCTTAGTCGGTATCTTCTGGCACATCTCGTCGTTCGTTCTCGATATTCGTTCAGCTCCCGTTGTCTATTCTTGCAGAAACGGCTGCATACTCCCGGATGCTTCCGCTTTGTCTTCTTCTATCACGTTCACCATTATAGCCCGCAATAAACAGTCAGCTACTACATTTTTTTTCCTGGTTTATATAAAATGTCCAGATGGCACTGGCTCAACAGCTCTTTCCTCCTAGTAACCCCTCCTGAGACAATACTGCCCCCAGCGTGTATTCGCTCGTGTCCGTCGTAATTGTATATGTCTTGTAAAAATCAGGAAACGGGAGCTCAGCTTCCCGTTACCGCTACTCCAAGTCAAGCCGACTATTTTCCTCCATTGCTGGAGTCGAGTTTCCTTCCCTTCTTTAATAAGTTCTTAGGAGATATCAGATAGAACAAATAAAATAACACTATAGATCATTAGGTGAATAACTTCCAATAATAAAAAATAAAAAGAATCAAATACAAGAGGTATGATTAATGTAAATATACATATTTACAAGTTTAAACAAAAATCAGAATTATCAAATACAGAAGATAAATAAACCAACATAAAAGGTAATGAAAAAAATAAAATAAATCTTAAGGATATAATACTAATACAATGAAATAAACTATAATACTAATATCGAGAGAATAGAATATGAGGAGAGAATAGAATTTCATATGGAAGAGAAACGGATAAGGTAAGATCTGCCTAAGGCAGCGGGTCGATGGGCGGGCAGTACATATAAGTCTGAAGGCCGTGAGCGGATGTTGCGGGAATGTTCTCAGGATTTAATTAGGATATCAGAGATGCACGATGGACTGCGGGATTGAATAAAGAGAGGAAAGATCCTAGGAAATATTTATGATGGAAGCAGGGGTTGTCATTTCAACTCTTCGTAAAATCGAGTGACTTAGGCGTCCCTGGGGACCCCGAAGAGGAAGCGTACAAAACAGTTAATCAGCCATTTTTATTTTGCCTCAAGATCCCCAGAAAAACCCCCGTAAACCGCACAACAATATTCAAAGTGGGGGAATATTAAGGGAGTAAGCAGGAGCCTATGGGTTTCAAAAGGAACCTGGCAAGGAAGGTAATTTAAACGCTTTCGAGTGGAGAAGGTACGACGGTAAATATCGGAGACGTGATTTTCCAGGAGAGAATTCGGTTGATGGTGACGCCATGGGTTTCGACGTATGGATTGAATTGTATTGGATTATTGTTTAGGAATAAGTTTGGAATATGAGGAAATGTTTTCAGGAGGTGATCGGATCCTATTACGATTGCCTTAGTCTTCTCTGCATTCAACTTGAGCTTTTTTTCTTTTACCCAGTGACAAATTCGATTCAAGTATTCTTGAATTTTCTCCGTGGCAACTAAAAGATCAGAAGTTGGGAAGGAAACGTAAATCATCTGCAATTTGGAAATCATCTGCTTACAGGTGGTATTGAGAATGTTGGATAAGAAGGGGAAGATCATTGATGTAGATAGCGAAAAGGGTGGGGGATATCGATGAACCCTGAGGGCGTAGTTCACTATATGTAGGTTTATCTATGTTTACATAAGGAACTGGACCAACTGGTCGACATTATTGGGTCCTACATCAGTGA